>NC_080062.1:16334581-16379581 GCF_026212465.1 Amaranthus tricolor | reverse complement strand
GTTATCGCGTGACGTTTCTTTTCTGTTTTAACAATAATATATAATAATTACTTAATTAATTAATTAAATTTAAAAAAAAATAAAAGTTAGGGAATTTGAGGGGGTGGCCGGTTGGTGGAAGCATGGGAGGAGTCTTGTAACTCCTCTCATAATTGTGTATTATGGCTAATTAAGATCATTGCTTTTAAGTGCCTATTAATCCTTAAACTCCTTTGATTTTCCTCACCATTTCAAAACTTAAGTAAACAAAAATATTCAGAAATTTTTCTCCCTTTTGCTCCTTGATTTCGGCACATTCAAAAGAAAAAAAAAATTCTTGTTGTTCAATCCAATCTTTTGATCAAAGGGTAAGTATAATTGAATTGTTAATTATAGATTTTATATACAAAGATTTCTAAAATGAATTATATTTTATGTATAAAGATATTCTATGACTTATAAGAGGATTGAATACTTTTCTTTTATATATGAAAATTTTCTCTAATAATCCTTTAATAAACTTTAATTTGTTAAAAGGATTAAGAAAAGAAATTATTGATCAATATTCTTTAACAAAATTTAAATTTGTTATAAGAACTAAGAATTTAAAGTTATATTGATATTTAAATAAATTTCTTATGGTTTACTTTTCTCTAACAAAATTTATATTTGTTAGATGAAATTTAAATGGTATGGATCAAGTAAAGTAGTCATCTAAGAATTTATAAATCCTTTAGCAAAATTTAATTTGTTTGAAGGATTGTGTTTATATATATATGTCTTGTTTTAAAAGGGGGTGATTTGGTTTTATGATTCTCTACAAAATTTTAATTTGTTAAGAGAATTAAGTTTTTAATTTAATTATCATAATTTATGAAATTTTAAGTTCTTGAAGGATTTTGTTGATGGGCATGTTTCTTTTTATTTGATGATTTTATATGTGTTGATGATGAGGTTTTGAGTATTAAACATGTGTGGAAATATCAAGTGGTTGGGTGATAGAAAAATTAGTCTTGTTTGTTTTATGTTACTAATTGTGAATGTGGCCTTGTTAGAATTATTTTGGTCATGAGATTTAAAAGGTTAGTCATTTGAATAATGAATATATGTAAAATAATAATAATAATAATAATAATAATAATAATAATAATAATAATAATAATAATAATAATAACAAAATTTCCGGCAGCAGCAGCAGTCCTGTCTCGGAAATAGTGCTGATCCGGGAATGTTAGTCGTGTCCCGTTGTTTTATGTACCGATGCGTTAAAAAACTCGTTAAACGCTTAAAATAATTAAAAATAGTAATTGGATGTTAGACATTATGAAATTTGGTACCCAAGGTAATTGACGCGTTCCGAACGCAACGACGAAGTTGGATTTTTCATTTGAATTTTTTAAACTGTCCAAATCGATCATTTAAGTTTCTGGTTTAAGTTTACAATTTGGAACTATCAGGAATTTGTTGAAAACATTTAAAATTATCAAATCCTAGTGATATCTTAGTAGTATGGAGTGGATTAAATGTGTAAACACGTTCTAATACGTGTTTGTTTGGTGTGTGTGTGTTAGTTAGGACCTCGATTCATAAGAGGGCGAAATTTCTATCATGGTTAAATATCATTTGGTTGCAGCGCTTAAAGGTACATGCTTAGACCATACTGTTTATGTGGTTGTGCAAGTAGTGTTGTTTCATTTCCAATCAAGGTTTTGTAAATCATATAAGGATTAGACACCTCAAATAATTTGAAATGAATTAATTTGAAATTGAGAATTTATGTATTGTCACCCGAAGGGGTTGACGTTTGGTTATATTATGTTACCCAAAGGGGTTAACGTATTGGTTTGGATTATTACAATTATTGTTCCCATGGCAGTTTTGGATCATTACGGTCACCATGGGGGTATGCATACTTTAGCCTTTGACGACCCGAACAGGACGGGCAACGTTACAAGTTGGAATTATCTAATAATGAATGATTTATACTTGAACGACCTGAACAGGACGGGCAACGTTACAAGTTGGGATTAACTAATAATGAATGTATTAGAGCCTATGCATGCTAGGATAAACATATTGCTTGTATTCAACCCGATTGATATTTGTATGAAGTCTCTGACCTGTATTGGTTTGTTTCTTTTGAACCTACTGTGTGTTGTCATACGACGACTAGTAGGTTGATTGCAGGTGGGGTCTGGAGTGAGGTCTCGACTTAGAACCCGTAATCATCAAGACTATGCTTTTACCTTTTTGTATTGGATTATGAGTAGAAAGAAACTCCCTACTTATGTAACAGGAGATAGTGTAGTTTACTTTTCGGTTCCGCTTATTTCAATTAGTTTGTCTAGAGACCTTTAGGCTCTCGAGGTGTACGTAAGAGCTTCCGCTGACTTATTTTCTTTCACGCTGGTACTGTTTTCTGTTTTAGCTATATTTCTTTATCGACGGAACGTTGACGATCCTAGAGGAAAGTCTTCTCTAGAGTCCAAAGAGTGAACCGAAATCTGTATTTTCATATGGATTACCGGGTCACTTAAACCGGACCGTTACAAAGTTGCATGCCAAACAAACAAGGTATGAATGAGTTCAAGCGAATAAGCGCAAAAAAAGCTTTAGAAAACTTAAAAACGCAACTACCCAATTAATTTCATGGATATGACTATTGTTATCAATTCTCACTATTTCAACACAATAATACATACCTAATAGTTTTGTGTTCCATGTTTCATGCCCAACAAACCAAGTTTGAAAGACATTAAGCGAGTAAGGGCCAAAAAAGCTTTAAAAAGGCTAAAAAACGCAACTTTGCACGAAATTTCAAGTATATGAATATTGTTTTCAATCGTAACAATTTCATCACAATAATATATACCAAATAGTATTGTGTGCAAGGATTCATGCCAAACAAACTAAGATCAAATGACTTTAAGCGAATAAGTGTGAAAAACGCAACTTCGAACATATATAAGGAAAAGATTTTGACTATTGTTTTCAATTTAATTCAATATAATAATATATACCAAATAGTGTTGTGTGCCAAATTTCATGCCAAACAAACCAAGTTTCAAATGGCTTTAAGAGAGTATGTGGCAAAAAAGCTTTAAAAACCTTAAAAACGCAACTTTGAACGTAATATAAGGCATATGACTATTGATTTCAATTCTAATCATTTTAACAAAATAATATATACCAACTAATTGTAGGAATGCTAATAGATGATCGAATGCAACAAGAGGGGGGGTGAATTATTGTGTATTAGGTTTAAGATTTTTGCCTCTAATTTTTGCGGAAATGTATCAAGTAAAGAACAAAATTTAAACTCAAGAACGAAAAGAAAAATAATAAAAGGAGACAAAGATTTTACGTGGAAACCTTCTTGGCCTAATAAGAAGAAAAAACCACGACCCCCCGGGATTTCAAAATTCTCACTATGTTTTAGGCAATCAATTACAATTACATAAAACAAATATGCTTCACTTGAAGCTTCTCTACTCTAGGCCTATTTCTCTTCTCTTCTTTTCTCCTTCTCTTTCTCTTCTCACGCTTCTCTTGAAGCTTCTCTATTCCCCTAGACTTCCCTTAAGTCTAGTTACAACAAAAACACTCAATTACCCTTACAAGGCCAATTCTTAAGAAGATTAAAATTAAGTAGTTTCTCAAGAAAAATATAATGAATTAATTGGCAAATGCATGAACAAAAATATTTTTCTTATTTTGATTTCACCTTAAGGACACTCTTAGATGGATATCGGTTGAGCGTAGCTTCCCTCGTTTATAAAGAGAACAGCCATCAGTGCACTCAACCCACGATTTCCATGTAGTGCACTCACCCCATGACTTCCATTTACTTACTTGCTCCCAAAGAAAATTGGGAAGTTATTGAAAGTAGAGGTGGAAAATGACTGCGGTTCTCTTGTACGGTTAATAGTACATGAGTCACTAGGAAGATCCTAAATTATAGGAGACTTGTTCAAAGTAGAGAATAAATCTCTTGGGTGTCCGAATTTATAGGAGACTAATTCAAAGTGAGGAATAAGTCTTCTCCATATTTTTAGGCGTTAAAAAACTTTTTGCCAATTAATAAATTAATTTAATTAAGCAACTAATTAAACTTTTAACCTTTTACATTAACTAAAAACAGAAAACGTAATTTTCGTAACTTCCAGTCAATGTCTTCTTCAGACCTGTATCGTGGGGAACAGCGCACTGTCTCCATCTACAACTTTAGTCAGGACTTTAACTCTAGGAACAGTAAACTGACTTCTAAAGCAATTGTCCAACTTCTTGGATATTTGAGACATGTACAACTTCCACGAACCAAGTCATAGGCTTTATCAACGATTAACAAAATCGGATATATACCTATAAAACAATCTCTAAAATATGTTTGTTTATTAAAAGTGAAGTCATCATCAAAACCTAAGAGGCCAACACTAATGTTGTGTGCTAAGTTTCATAACAAACCAAGTTTGATTGACTTGAAGCGAGTAAGTGTCAAAAAAGCTTTAGAAAACTTAAAAATACAACTTCGCACTTAATTTCAAGCATATGACTATTGTTTTCAATTCTCACTATTTTAACACAATAATACATACCTAATAGTTTTGTGTGCCCAGTTCAATGCCCAACAAACCAAGTTTGAACGATTTTAATCGAGCAAGTGTCAAAAATGCTTAAAAAAGGCTAAAAACCGCAACTTTGCACGAAATTTCAAGCATATGACTATTGTTTTCAATTATAACCATTTAAATAAAATAATATAAACCATATAGTATTGTGTGCCAGGTTTCATGCCAAACACACCAAGATTGAATGAGTTTAAGCGAGTAAGTGCTAAAAACGCTTTAAAAACCTTAAAAACCCAACTTTGTACGTAATAAAAGTAGCAAATTTTCAACGTAACGACAACAATGTACCCCAGATGATACAAAGTAAAAAGTGAAATTGTTTGTGAAATGCAACAGCTATTCAAATCTTAAAAAAAACATAGGGAGAGGGTTCAAGGGGCAGTCTCTTCTTCATCCACATATTCGGTCTGCACTTCTACTGTATCCAACTTTGCACCAAGACGATTCTCCATCATGGTAAGTTGATCAACAATTGAAGCGAGTGAGACACAAACTTCATCTTGAAAAGCACTGAATTGTGACTGTAGGTCAATGAGCTTGGAGAGAACAGAATGTGAGAAAGCTGTAGAGATAGGATCAGCACAACCAATACCAGGAGATGATAGAAATGGTGGTGGTGTAAAGTGATTAGGTGATGGAGGTGGTGATGGAGTGGTTGGCTTGGGAGAGAGAGGTTCATTTGAAGTAGGCTCAGGAATGGTTTCAGAAGTGATATCATCAACCAATGCAGCCTTTTGTTTTGAAGCAAGCCTCTTACTCTTTCTTTGAACTGCTTTACCCTTCCTCCTTAATGCAATCACAACCTCTTCATCACTGGAATCATGACATAGATCATGAGGCACTTCTTCTCCTAAAGCTTCTTCCTCTCCTTGTTCCCCCTCTTTTCTTGCCCCCTCTTCCTGTTCCCCTTCTTTTCCTTCTTCAGTGGGAACAGGCCCTTGTTCTTCCTCCTCTACTTCCTCTTCCTTTTCTTTTTCATTTTCTTTTTCGTCTTCATTTTCTTTTTCTATTTTTTCTTCTTTTTCTCTTTCTTCTCCTTTTTCCTTCTTTATTTTTAATTCTTTTTCAATTTCTTCTTCTTCTTCATCTATTTCCTCCTCATTAGAACCTACATCAACTATTTCTTCTGATTCATTTACTAACACCCCTTCATCATTTAGTTTGAGATGCAAATTCTTCAGACATCTTGCACCAATTTTCATATTGGGTCCCATTGGGAACTCCAGCCCATCCAATGGTACCCCAAACTTGCGAAAAATCCATGTTAACAGCCCCCCATAGCCAACAACATTCTTTTTCTCAATGCAGTCAGATAAATGTGATATCATCAAAGATGGAAAATTTATTTTTATTTGATTATCCATGCAATAAATCAAGGTTGCATCACGTAGACTCACCTCACTCCTCTTGGAGTTTCGGGGCAAAATGAATCTTCGTGCAACATTGTAAAGTAATTTATGCATTGGAGACAAGATATGGTGACTGATTTTACCCTTCTTTTGTGCAACCCCTAAAAACTTAAAAATCGTTTTTTCATTTATTCCTGAAAAAACTATCTTTGCACCAACAGAATATGTATCAAACCCAACATTTGGAACATTGAACCATTCCCTCAAGAATGCGCTATTAAACTCTAATTTTATGTTCCTAACCATACTAGAACACATTCCATAGTCATTGGAAAAGTTTGAAATAAACTCTCGCATAATGTTTGGAAAAATGGGATTACAACTAAACTCAGTCATCAAAACCTCCCATTCTTGAAATTTTAAAATAGTATGAAGTTGAGGAAAGTGTGTAGAGTCATACCACTACTTATCTACCCCAAATCTGACGGACATTTCCTTTGCAATCTCTTCAGCACTGTTAGGATCAACTTGCTTCAAACGCTTGACCGCTTTGGAGGATGATTCACCTTTTGGTGAGAATATTTTTCGTTTTGTTCCAACATTTTCAGTAGTTTCTTGGGATGGTGATGGTGCAGCGTTCAGTAATGGGGGTGGATGAACAATTTTTAAGGGTTTTGGCTGGATGTTTTGGTGGGATGTAGAGGCTTTCTTTCCTGATTTAGAAGTTTTCTTGCTTGATTTTGGTGTTTTCATGTTTGAATTTTGAAAGGTTGAGAGAAGAAGAAGAACGGTTTCTTGAGACGATTTTGAGAAGGGAAGATGATAGTTTGAGTGATTTGATGTGGTAGGGCTTTTTAAAGATGGCTGACGGTTACCTCACGTCCCATCTCATCAATGCCATTCATCATGGCTTTTGATATGGAAGGATTGAGTGGAGTTGGGATTGAATTTTGGATTAAACCATTTCCCTTAAAATTTTATTTATTTAAGTTTAAAATGGCTAAACATTTTTCAAACAATATGATAATATAATTTATGATATCAAAATAAAATACGAAATCAAAATAAAGTAATTTAAAAAAAATGAATTATGATATTATGAAATATTATAAAGAAAATAACAAACATATTGCTTTGGTCTGATCAAATTAACAACATGCAAACAAGAGAATATTCATAGTACAAACTTTATTACGTGTTTACCTGATCCATGCAATAATTGATTCTCAATCAAAATATTGAGGTTGATTCCCGACCCTCTTTTTTCATGATGCTTCATTGGGAATTTTATGCAACCAACTTTAGCGGAGCTTGATCATACCAAGTTCCAATCTCATCTTCTCATATTGTTCCCTTGGAAGCGGTTTGGTTAGAATATCTGCAACTTGTTCATTAGTATTGACATGCTTTAATACAATGTTTTTGTGTTCCACATTATCCTTAAGAAAATGATGTCTAATATGTATATGTTTGGCTCGTGAATGATGCACTGGATCTTTAGATATACATATGGCACTGGTATTATCACAATAAATAGGAATACATTCAACCTTAATACCAAAATCTCTTAGTTGCTGTTTTATCCAAAGCATTTGGAAACAGCAAGCTGCTGCTGCTACGTATTCGGCTTCTGCAGTGGATAATGCAACAGTGTTTTGTTTCTTGGAACTCCATGAAACTAAACATGACCCAAGAAATTGTACCATACCTGATGTACTTTTTCTATTGACTAGATCACCTGCATAATTTGCATCACTAAAACCTTTTAAATCATAGACATCACTTTTAGGATAAAATAGGGACAAGTCGTCTATTCCCTTTAAATATCTCAAAATCCTTTTTACTGCAGTGAGGTGTGATTCTTTAGGATTTGATTGAAATCTAGCACATAAACCAACACTAAAAGCAATATCAGGTCTACTAGCAGTTAGATACAATAAAGAACCTATCATACCTCTATACATAGTTTGATCTATATTAGTTCCATTTTGGTCTTCATCTAATCTAACATTTGTAGCCATGGGTGTATGGTTGGTTTTAGCATTGTTTAGTCCATATTTCTTAAGAAGTTCTTTGATGTATTTTTGTTGATGAATAAAAATACCATTTTCAGTTTGTTTAATTTGCAAACCAAGAAAGAAATTTAATTCTCCCATCATGCTCATTTCAAATTCTGTGCCCATAAGGTTGGCAAATTCTTTACATAACAAATCATTGGTAGCACCAAAAATAATATCATCAACATAAATTTGAACAACTAAAATATCATAACCTTTGTTCTTAAAGAATAAGGTCTTATCAATTTTCCCTCTTACAAAGTCATTTCGAATCAAAAACTTTGATAGTCTTTCATACCATTGTCTTGGAGCTTGTTTCAACCCATAAAGAGCTTTATCAAGCTTGTAGACATGATCAAGACAAGAGGCATTCTCAAAACCAGGAGGTTGTTTAACAAACACTTCTTCATCAAGAAATCCATTTAAGAAAGCACATTTCACATCCATTTGATATAACTCTAATAGCCTCTAACCTTGCTACCGGTGCAAATGTCTCAGTGTAATCAATACCTTCTTGTTGATTGTACCCTTTGACCACGAGTCTTGCCTTGTTTCTTACAATTATTCCATGCTCATCTAGCTTATTCTGAAATACCCATTTCAAACCAATTACCTTCTTGCCTTTTGGTTTGGGTTCTAAGTGCCACACTTTATTTCTTTCAAATTCATTTAATTCATCTTGCATGGCTACTATCCATTCGGAATCCTTTAGAGCTTCTTCGTGATTTTTGGGTTCAAGTGATGATAGGAACGCAAAGTGTGCACAAAAGTTTCTCAGTTGAGATCTGGTTTGTGTTCCCTTATTCATATCACTTATAATCAGATCAAAAGGATGATAACTTTGGTATTTCCAAGGTTTAGGCACAAATTCTCTGGAGGGAACAGTAGCATGTTCTGATTCAGCATCTTGATTTGCATTTTGTTCAGCTACTGAATCATCTTGGTCATCTGCGGGAACAGCTGGATTAGGAACAGTCCGCTTGTCCTGTTGTGCTGGCAGTTCCTGGATTTGGTCAGTTTCTTCTGCCTCTTCTTGTATTGGCTGTTCACCTGCTGTTCCTAGATCTTGCATTTTAACTCCTTCGTCATCATCTTCTAAATTTGCAAGACCTATTTTAATATTATTTGTGTCCTGTTCACTTGTTGAAAAGTTAGTTTCATCAAAAATTATGTGAATAGATTCCTCTACGCACATTGTTCTCTTATTGTAAACTCTGTAAGCTTTGCTATGTGATGAATAACCAAGAAACACTGCTTCATCACTTCTTTCATCAAATTTATCTATATTTCATTTTCCATTCACATGAACAAAACATTTGCATCTAAACACACGAAAATAGGAAATATTGGGTTTGACACCTTTGAGCAATTCATAGGGTGTCTTAGAAGTGATTGGTCTTATTAACACACGATTCAAAATATAGCGTGCAGTATTAACGGCCTCGGCCCAAAAATTTCTAGGTAGACCACTAGCAATCAACATGGTCCTAGCCATTTCTTCTAAGGTCCTATTTTTCCTCTCTACCACTCCATTTTGTTGTGGTGTTCTAGGTGCGGAAAAATTGTGATTTATACCATGTTCATTGCAATAATTCATGAAGTCTGAATTTTCAAATTCTTTCCCATGATCAGAGCTTATGTGAACAATTTGATTATTGGTAGATTTTTGTATTTTATTAGCAAAAGAAACAAACTCATCAAAAGCTTCATCTTTGCTTACCAAAAATAAGGTCCAAGTAAATCTACTATAATCATGAACAACAACAAACACATACCTTTTGCCACTACGGCTTTGTGTTCTCATAGGTCCACTTAAATCCATATGAATTAATTCTAATAGTCTAGATGTAGTTACCAAGTACTTTGATTTAAAAGATGACCGCACTTGTTTACCTTTGGCACAAGGATCACAAATTTCTTCCTTAAGAAATTTTATAGCTGGTAGTCCTCTAACTAGGTCTTTTGATCTTAATGCATTAATCAATGAATAACTAGCATGACCTAGTCGCTTATGCCAAAGTAGTGGGTCTTCTTCTATAACACTTAAACACGTTAGACTGGTTTTGGGAACAGTGTCCAGGTCCACTACATAAGTGTTCCCTTTTCTGATTCCCTCAAGCACAGGGTCTCCTGTGTTGTTCCTAGAAATTATGCATCGTTCAGAAGTAAACTTAACAGAGTTACCTTTGTCACAAAATTGAGAAATACTTAGCAAATTGTGTTTTAAATTCTCGACTAAAAATACGTTATCAATGGCATGGGAACTTGACCTTCCAACCTTTCCTTTGGCAATTATCTCACCCTTCATGTTGTCGCCGAAGGTTACTGTTCCCCCATCATAGGCTTCAAGTGAGAGAAATTTAGATTTGTCACCCGTCATATGCTTGGAACACCCACTGTCGAGATACCATGAGTTGTTCCCCCTCACTTGAACCTGCAAAGCAACTTAATGGTTAAGTACAGGAACCCATTCATCCTTGGGTTCCTTGTTGACAATACTTGAATCAGATTTCTTAATCCATATGTGTAACATCTCGGAATAACTCGGGTCGTACGAAAAGAGAAAATGACCTTTTATAAACGAGACAACTATAATCCGAGTCAAACCGGAATGTTAGAAAACAGTTTAAAACGGTTTTGAAGTTAAGGAAAACGTGCGGATCGAGTTCTATTAGCGTTATTAAGAACTACTAGATAATAAGAAATTCTTAGCAGCGGATAAGAACGAAAAGTTAAATCTACTTATTACAACTTGAGAACGAAAGTCGCCTCATAAAAACCAAATGTTCTTTAAACTAAATTTTGAAATTCTTATTAAGACTTCTCTACCCTAATAATTTATTTCTTCAAGGGACAATCCTCACTCCCCAGACCTGCAACTTAACTTACTGCTAGCCATTGCCCAGATAGGTAACAACATCATCGCAGGGTCGTTAAGACCAAAAGTACACGTCAGCAAACGTCGCATACCAAATAAATAATAACACAAGAGAAAGATTTAATTAATTAACTGACAATTCACAGAACCTTACGCTTCGATCATGCTTATTAAGAATAACTATTTTCATGTAAAGGTTAGTCAGCCATACTGCTGTACTATCCGGCCATACTGCTGGTACACTCCAAACTCCATAAGTGAGACAATACATTAGGGGGAGCTAACCTCTAAGCAAGTCTCTACCATAGACACTCGCCTTACTTCGGTGCCTATGGTTAAGTATGCATACCCCCGCGGTGGCTCATAATGCCCTCATAAACCGCGAGTAATTCATTTCCACCAATTGACGTCATACTACGTCCACTTTAAAGTTAGTGAGGTCATACTACCTCTGCTTATCAAACAATGTATAAAAAAATTATTGATTCGAAAGATAACATTATCCGTACTATATATCCATGCTTTACTTTTGTATACCATTATTATATGATACATCGGACTAATGCGAACCACACTGCGTGTACATACCTTAAGCAAAATAACCAACTCGCAAGCGTCTTAATCAATTCCCGGTCACGAATCGACTTCCTACAAGGTTCAATCGTATTCGGGAAATAAGCACACATACACATTTTCCTCAAATCATCTATAACACACATATACAATCACATCCATACCTAGAATACTACACACAACATGAACATCCATCACATACTATAACATGGTAAATACACAAAACAGGACAGCCTATACAATCTGTCCAGAAACTCAACTTAAAACTGTCAAATTAAAAATCCGACTTCACCGTTGCGTCCGGAAGGCGTCAAAACCCCCGGGTACCAATTTTCATAATTTATAACATATTATAAGTATTTTTAACTTAATTTCAAAGCCAAAAATGCTCCAAAAACACATTTTTTTCACCATTTTCAAAACCTACGGGATTTCATTTTTTTATCACAAAAATATAAATTTCAATGCTTTATTTCCTATTAAATCTAAACAATAAAATTTACATAATTTTCATGATCACATACAAAAATAAATTTTAATTAATTATATATTTTTTTCCTCAAAAATAATTCTTTTTGCACAAATGTACACACACAAACACATCACATATATACATGTATATTTCTCTACCAACATTATAAATTTCTTCTTTTAATCAATAAAAAATAAAAATAAATTTCCATCACCACATACATTTTTTATATGAGCAACCAATTTTTTTTTTTATGTATATATATATATATATATATATATATATATATATATTTTTTTTTTTTTTTCAATCATTCATCAAACAATTCTTCACACACATGTAAACATATCCAAAACCCTAAAAACCATACATTAATTTAGATAGAAAAACATTATACTTCCACACATGAATTTTAAATCATGAACAAATCATAAACTATAAAATAACACACATAAAAATCATAGAAATTTAAATTAAAACTTAAAAATAAAAACTAGATTAAGAATTACTTACAATTGCTCAAGAACAAAACACCAAAATTGATGAACCAAAAGGAGGATTAGGCGTGGGAATTTGAGGGTTTAGGGAGTGTTTTTCTTACTTGCAATGGCTTGGAATGAAAAGATGTAATGAAAATTAAGAGATTAGGTAAATAAGGCAATTAAGGAAAATTAAGGCAATACTTATGGAAGGCAATAATTCCTTGATCTTTCAATCTTCCTAAGAAGTTACTAATCCTTCTTAATTCTCCATATGGCCGGCCAAATCCAATCACCTTCCCACTTTAATTTTTTTTTTTTTTTAAATTAAAGATAGATTAGGAAAAAGGTTTGGACTTAAAATGGTTTTAATTGCCTTAAAAGTTGAAGTCTCATGATTTAATCTACTAACAAAATAAATAATATAAAGAAATATATTTTTCTAAAAAGAATAATAATAATATTACTAGCAAATCATTTAATATATCGGGAAATTATCGGGGTGTTACAGACTACCCCCCTTAAAAAGGTTTTGACCCCAAAACCTCAACGTACAAACACAAACACACAACAATCAAACACAAAACACACAACAATCATACACATAAAAAACGACAAAACAAGCACACAACAAAAGAAATAGATCAAAATAAACCTCAAAGCGCGCAAAATTCTACCGCTTCCTACCCCCCTTAAAAAGTTACGTCCCCGTAACTTACTAACCTGAGGAAAAAGATGCGGATACTTCTCTCGCATTGAAGCTTCTGTTTCCCAAGTTGCCTCTTGTGACCGAGGATTTGACCATAGAACCTTAACCATTGCAACATCTTTTCGCCGAGTACTGCGAACCTTTCTATCTAAAATCTGAACAGGTTGCTCTTCATAGGTGAGGCTTTCATCAAGTTCTAACGGTTCCGGGTCTAAGACATGCGAAGAAGCCGCAACATAACGTTTTAACTGGGAGATATGAAAAACGTCATGAACTTTACCCAGTGCATTAGGTAACGCTAACCGGTAAGCTAACTTCCCAATCCGCTCCACAATATCATAGGGGCCAATGAAACGCGGGCTTAACTTCCCACGAGCACCAAAACGAACCACACCTCTCATCGGAGACACACGGAGTAGGACTTTGTCGCCCACTTCGTACTCATCAGGCCGACGTCGGAGATCGGCGTACGATTTTTGTCTATCCTGGGCTGCTTTCATTTTATCGCGAATTAACTTTACTTTCTCAGTCATTTGCACAAGCATATCAGGTCCTAAGGTGACAGATTCAGTAAAATCATCCCAACATACAGGACTACGGCACTTACGACCATAAAGTGCTTCAAACGGAGCCATTTGAATTGTTGCCTGATAACTGTTATTATAAGAGAATTCCACTAAATCCAAATGTTCATCCCATGAACCTTGCCATTCCATGGCTATTGCTCTCAACATGTCTTCTAGTATCTGATTGACACGTTCAGTCTGACCATCCGTCATAGGATGAAAAGACGTACTATGAAGAAGAGTGGTTCCCAAAGCCTGTTGTAATGACTTCCAAAAATGTGACAAGTATCGAGTATCACGATCGGAGACAATAGTACGAGGTATTCCGTGATATCGAACAATGTATCTAATATAGGCACGAGCAAGTTGTTCCATATCCCACTTACAGTTCATCGGAATAAACCTTGCAGACTTAGTAAGCCTATCCACAATCACCCAAAGAGTATCATTACCAGCCTTAGTTCGTGGCAACCCTAACACGAAATCCATAGATATGTCATCCCACTTCCAGACCGGGACTTCTAGAGGTTGCAGTAACCTAGCTGGTCTTCGATGTTCACTCTTAACCTTTTGACACGTTAAACACTTGGAAACAAAATCAGCAATATTCTTTTTCATACCAGACCACCAAAACATGCATTTTAAATCTTGATACATCTTATCCCCACCAGGATGAACCGAGTATCTAGAATAATGAGCTTCGTTCAATAATTTTTCCTTCAAGGAGTCACACCCATCCGGCACACACCACCGTCCTTTAAAACGAAGACTACCGTCCTCATGAATTGTAAAACCTTCAGCTTTCCCTTCACTGATCTGCTCCCGAAGTTTTATGAACTTTGGGTCTTCCAGTTGCTTAGCCATAATCTCTTCGAAAAAGGTAGGTTGAATAGACAAGGCACTCAACTTGGCTTCCAATTCCCCTTCTTGGATTATCTCCAAGTTCATTTCCCCAAACTCCTTACACAACTCCTCAGAGGTTATTAACGCTGAGACTGAATGCCTCGATTTTCTACTCAAAGCATCAGCGACTACATTCGCACGGCCTTCGTGATAGGAAATCTCCAAATCATAATCACTGATAAGTTCTAACCAACGTCGTTGGCGCAAATTCAACTCGGATTGAGTGAACAAAAATTGCAAGCTTTTATGATCCGTAAAGACCTTGCATTTAACACCATAAAGATAATGTCGCCAGATTTTCAATGCGAAAACCACAGCCGCTAACTCCAAGTCATGTGTTGGATAATTCACCTCATGAGTCCTTAGTTGACGTGAAGCATACGCCACCACCTTTCTATCTTGCATTAAAACACAACCTAATCCATGTTTGGAAGCGTCACTATAGACAGAGTATTCCAAGGATGGATCAGGTAAGGTCAACACAGGGGCTGTAGTTAACTTTTCCTTCAATAACTGAAATGCCTTCTCACACTCCTCAGTCCATTCGAACTTCTTTTCCTTCTTCATCAATGCTGTCAGTGGACGAGCGATGCGAGAAAAGTCCTTCACAAAACGACGATAGTATCCTGCTAATCCCAAGAAACTCCGGATATCTGTAACATTCCGAGGTGTAGACCAATCTCGAACAGCTGCTACTTTTGCTGGATCAACGGAAATTCCTTCCTTAGAAACAATGTGACCCAGAAAAGCCACTTGCTCTAACCAAAATTCACACTTCGAAAACTTAGCATACAACTGATTCTCTCGCAAAATCTGCAATACTATCCTTAAATGCTCCCGATGTTTTTCTTGGTTCTTGGAATATACCAAAATATCATCAATGAACACCACCACACACTTATCGAGATACGCGTTAAAAACCCGATTCATCAACCCCATAAATGCTGCGGGTGCGTTGGTCAACCCAAAAGGCATCACGGTAAATTCGAAATGTCCGTATCTGGTTCTAAAAGCTGATTTACTAATATCCTCCTCCTTGATACGTAACTGATGATACCCTGACCGCAGATCAATCTTGGAAAAGACTCCTGCCCCTTGCAACTGATCAAAAAGATCATCGATCCGTGGTAACGGGTACTTATTCTTAACAGTGACCTTATTAAGTTCTCTGTAATCAATACAGAGACGCATCGTTCCATCCTTTTTCCTTACAAACAACACTGGGGCTCCCCAAGGCGACACACTAGGTCTTATATAACCCTTCTCTAACAACTCCTCTAATTGAACTTTCAATTCTTCCATCTCCTTTGGGGCCATTCGGTAAGGAGCTTTTGAAATTGGCCCTGTCCCAGGGATTAAATCAATCGAGAAGTCCACGTCCCTTCTTGGCGGCATACCAGGAAGTTCTTCTGGAAAAACATCCCTAAAATCACATACCACTGGAATGTTCTCAAGCTGCAACTCCCGCTCCCCTACTTTACTGATACTACACAGAAACCACGGTTGCCCTTGCTTGATTAACTTCCTGACCTTCATTGATGATACGATTTTTATCCTCGGTCCTTTAGGAAGACTCCTATATTTAACCTTCTCCCCCCTAGGTCCACTTAAGGTCACTGACTGTTCTTCACAATCTATTGTCGCTTTGTATCTACTTAGCCAATCCATCCCAAGTATTACATTTAAATCATCCATTTCTAGAGAAAATAAATTACTTGGAAATTTCACTTTCCCTATCTTAACCGGCACTTCACGAAACAACGTATTACATTGAAAAGTCTCCCTAGAAGGAGTAGAGACTGAAAAAGATGTTTCCTCGGGGTTCTCCAATTCTAAATCCTTAACTCTATACTTTGAAACAAACGAGTACGATGCACCAGAATCAAAAAGTACTTTAACGGATTTTGTATTAATACAGAACGTACCTATGACCACATCCGACGCCTGCGCTGCCTCCCTCGAGTTAACTACCGAAAGCCTGCCGTCGTTCTGGGTAGAAGTAGCAACACCTCCTTGATTACCACGTTGGCTTGAAAAGAAATTCTCGTTTCTAGCATTTCCCGGTCGTTGCTGAACACTGGAGTTATTTCCCGAAAACCTTGGGTTTGAGGCACTTCCTAAGTTTCGGCCAAAACTTCCACCATTATGATTCCCCCTACCAGCTTCATTACTACTCCGTCCGTTAGTGATTCTTTGTTGTTGGAAACCTCTATGATTTCCCCCTTGCAACTCTTGTTGTCCTATGCGAGTATAACACTTGTACATTCTATGGCCCGGCTTACCACAGTAAGAACAGTCCACTAACGCACCCCGGCAGTCCCTTCCTGGGTGATTCTTTTGACATCTCCTACAGTTGAAGATTCTTTCCTTCCCATTACGATCATACAAAGGCTTCTGCATTCTAGCCTCTAGTCTCGAATTTCCCCCATTCTTGCTGTTTTGACCAGAATGGAAACCTTTCTCCTGAAAGCCTCCAAACGGTTTGTGCTTCTTAAATTGATTTTGGACTTGATTACTCGCATTCGTATCATTCTGAAACACGGGTTCTTTTCTCTTCTCTTCGCTATGGCCCAAATTCTCTTTTTCCTTCCTGATAACATTTCCAATCTGCGCAGCTCTCTTGTATAGCTGGTCTAACGTATCATATCTATCAGTCTCAATGTGTTTTTGGATCTCATATGATAGACCTAACTCAAAACGCTGTATTTTCTTTCCCTCAGTTGGGACATCATCAGGGCAAAACTTCAAGTATTCCATAAATTTCTGATAATATTCATCTACCGTTAGGTTTCCCATTTCGAACCTAGCAAACTCATTTGATTTGTCCTTCCTAACATGAGGCGGATAAAATTGGTCCCTTAACGCCCCCTTAAAACCTTCTCAGCTTAATTCACCGTCGTTTTCGGTTATCAACCTCATCTTACTATGTGTCCACCAATAGTCAGCGTCTTCCACTAGGAAAAACGCGGCTTGGTCAACCATGAGCTCAGCAGGACATCTCATCACACTAAAAAGCTTGTCAAATTCTCTCAGCCAGTTTTCCAACATAGAAGGTTCACCTTTTCCACTATAAGTCGAGGGTTTACTCTGGGCTATTCTCTTACTAATTGACGAAGCCTTTTCCTCCAAGGATTTCGGTCTCGGATTCCTTGCACCAGCTAGGGCCTTAACTAGGTTTCGAAGCACGCGATCAGAGTTTCCTCTTGGCACGGACCTTTTCAAAAAGGGTGGCATGATGGCAGGTATACTGCATTAGGTTAAACAAGGTATGTAAATACATTACTACAGCGTTCGTGGTTAAGGAGAAAAACTCATTCTGTTATAGTTCTAAAATAAACAAGGTAGTAGCCCCAAAGGAAAAAGGGTTGAACAATGAGTCTATAATCAAATCTATTTTTTTTTTCCATAAATACAATACTGAATCGATTCTACTTACTAATGTTTAGACTTTAAAAAACAAAATTCAAATTCAAAACAATAATACCATATAATTCCAATCTAAAAGAAATAATTGGGTCTAGATTCCCACATAATCATTGTTCAAATACTACAAAAGTCCGAGATAAACAACCAAATCATTTAACCAAAAAAATTGTTCACAATTATTCTACTAAGGGACTAGACATACGAACTTGTACACATGCATAATCAAATAAAATAAAAACAATCAGGCAAATAAAGGCGACGCATCCATACGGTCCCGATCCTCCATGTATTGATCAGGGTCAAAATCAGCATCATCAGAGTCATCGCTAGACGCGCTATCGGAATCAGAAGGGGTTCCTACAGATAAGGAATCACTCATAGTAAGTCGCGCTACGGAATCAGAAAGCTCTACAATTATTGGCTCAGGTGGTTCCTCCTCCCACATCATGATTTCACTCTCTTCCTCACTCATGAGATCCTCTCGCCTCACCGGCCAACCCCCTAGAATAATTACCCCGCTATCATTATCACTCAACATTCCATCTCTATCAGCTAGTTCCCCCTCCTCATCAGCATTATATCCATCCCCTAAGTTATCCTCATCAGGCTCTTCTACCACTCCTAAAGAATCCTCCTCCATGAATTCTCCCTGCTCCTCATCAGAATTTCCTTCGAAATCCTCCTCAAATTCCTCTTCTGGGTCCTCATCGGGGTCCTCCTCCGGGTCCTCTTCTGGATACTCCTCGGGATCCCTCTCGAAATCCAGCTCATCGAAGATTATAAATGGCATTGAGTTTGGGTTTACTACGGGAACATCCTCCTCATTATTATCTCTCCTTGCCCCACTAGGTTCTGGAACGTCAACTCCGTCCCGACCCTCAGTTTGCACTGCTCTTACCCTTCTGTCAATCTCTAGGTGAAACTGGTCACTCCTCTCTTTCAGTGCAATCATCTCCTCCTCCATTATTCTTTCACACACTAGTTTGGACTTTTTGTAGATCATTTCCATTCGTCGGGTGTAATCCAAATCACTTTCCCCCTCTTTTCTATCCCAAATTCCCAGAGCATCTATTTCTGCCCAAGCTGGGGCATTAACTAAAGCTCTCCAGGGTTCCTCTCGGGTATTAATTCCCTCTTCGGCCGGTCTTTTTCATTTATCCATGAAAGAAAGTAATAATCGAACTTCCTGACTCACAAAGAAAGAAAACAAGACAATTAATTTCTGAGATAAGACAAAGATAGATAATTCAGAGCATCAGAGATATAAACACAAAAATCCTATCATGCACACATCAAAGTTATCCATGACATCATACTTAAAGACACCAAGCACAACACAACATATCCCCTTAATGTCTACCCCTTTTTACTCTCGTCAAATTTTTTTTTTTCTTCGTTAGTCTATCAGTACAGATAAATAACACTAAATAAAACTCCCGCTCTGATACCAGTTGTAACATCTCGGAATAACTCGGGTCGTACGAAAAGAGAAAATGACCTTTTAAAAACGAGACAACTATAATCCGAGTCAAACCGGAATGTTAGAAAACAGTTTAAAACGGTTTTGAAGTTAAGGAAAACGTGCGGATCGAGTTCTATTAGCGTTATTAAGAACTACTAGATAATAAGAAATTCTTAGCAGCGGATAAGAACGAAAAGTTAAATCTACTTATTACAACTTGAGAACGAAAGTCGCCTCATAAAAACCAAATGTTCTTTAAACTAAATTTTGAAATTCTTATTAAGACTTCTCTACCCTAATAATTTATTTCTTCAAGGGACAATCCTCACTCCCTAGACCTGCAACTTAACTTACTGCTAGCCATTGCCCAGATAGGTAACAACATCATCGCAGGGTCGTTAAGACCAAAAGTACACGTCAGCAAACGTCGCATACCAAATAAATAATAACACAAGAGAAACATTTAATTAATTAACTGACAATTCACAGAACCTTACGCTTCGATCATGCTTATTAAGAATAATTATTTTCATGTAAAGGTTAGTCAGCCATACTGCTGTACTATCCGGCCATACTGCCGGTACACTCCAAACTCCATAAGTGAGACAATACATTAGGGGGAGCTAACCTCTAAGCAAGTCTCTACCATAGACACTCGCCTTACTTCGGTGCCTATGGTTAAGTATGCATACCCCTGCGGTGGCTCATAATGCCCTCATAAACCGCGAGTAATTCATTTCCACCAATTGACGTCATACTACGTCCACTTTAAAGTTAGTGAGGTCATACTACCTCTGCTTATCAAACAATGTATAAAAAAATTATTGATTCGAAAGATAACATTATCCGTACTATATATCCATGCTTTACTTTTGTATACCATTATTATATGATACATCGGACTAATGCGAACCACACTGCGTGTACATACCTTAAGCAAAATAACCAACTCGCAAGCGTCTTAATCAATTCCCGGTCACGAATCGACTTCCTACAAGGTTCAATCGTATTCGGGAAATAAGCACACATACACATTTTCCTCAAATCATCTATAACACACATATACAATCACATCCATACCTAGAATACTACACACAACATGAACATCCATCACATACTATAACATGGTAAATACACAAAACAGGACAGCCTATACAATCTGTCCAGAAACTCAACTTAAAACTGTCAAATTAAAAATCCGACTTCACCGTTGCGTCCGGAAGGCGTCAAAACCCCCGGGTACCAATTTTCATAATTTATAACATATTATAAGTATTTTTAACTTAATTTCAAATCCAAAAATGCTCCAAAAACACATTTTTTTCACCATTTTCAAAACCTACGGGATTTCATTTTTTTATCACAAAAATATAAATTTCAATGCTTTATTTCCTATTAAATCTAAACAATAAAATTTACATAATTTTCATGATCACATACAAAAATAAATTTTAATTAATTATATATTTTTTTCCTCAAAAATAATTCTTTTTGCACAAATGTACACACACAAACACATCACATATATACATGTATATTTCTCTACCAACATTATAAATTTCTTCTTTTAATCAATAAAAAAAATAAAAATAAATTTCCATCACCACATACATTTTTTATATGAGCAACCATTTTTTTTTTATGTATATATATATATATATATATATATATATATATATATATATATATATATATATATATATATATATATATATATATATATATATATATATATATATATATATTTTTTTTTTTTTTCAATCATTCATCAAACAATTCTTCACACACATGTAAACATATCCAAAATCCTAAAAACCATACATTAATTTAGATAGAAAAACATCATACTTCCACACATGAATTTTAAATCATGAACAAATCATAAACTATAAAATAACACACATAAAAATCATAGAAATTTAAATTAAAACTTAAAAATAAAAACTAGATTAAGAATTACTTACAATTGCTCAAGAACAAAACACCAAAATTGATGAACCAAAAGGAGGATTAGGCGTGGGAATTTGAGGGTTTAGGGAGTGTTTTTCTTACTTGCAATGGCTTGGAATGAAAAGATGTAATGAAAATTAAGAGATTAGGTAAATAAGGCAATTAAGGAAAATTAAGGCAATACTTATGGAAGGCAATAATTCCTTGATCTTTCAATCTTCCTAAGAAGTTACTAATCCTTCTTAATTCTCCATATGGCCGGCCAAATCCAATCACCTTCCCACTTTAATTTTTTTTTTTTTTAAATTAAAGATAGATTAGGAAAAAGGTTTGGACTTAAAATGGTTTTAATTGCCTTAAAAGTTGAAGTCTCATGATTTAATCTACTAACAAAATAAATAATATAAAGAAATATATTTTTCTAAAAAGAATAATAATAATATTACTAGCAAATCATTTAATATATCGGGAAATTATCGGGGTGTTACAATATGTGTTCGACATAATTTTTATTTGCTTTGGTATGCTGTTCCCTCTTTATACATTGATGTTTTAGGTGTCCAATTTTACCACAAAAGGAACAGATTTTACTACTAGGGAGATCAACATAGACCTTTTTCTTTTTATCATTCTTAACATAACCTAGACCTTCTTTACTCTTTGTTTTAGCTTCTAGAATCCGTTTGGGAATTTCATTGATTTTCCCTTTTCCTCTTGAGTTTATTTTATTTTTCAAATATTCATTTTCTATTTCATAGGATTCTAATTTTGATTTCAACTTTTGAAATTCAGTGCTAACCATGTGAGTAGATATATTGTTTACATCTTTACTTAATCCTAACAATATATTTTGATTTATTTCAATATTAAGAAAAATAAATTCCTGTTTCAATTTTTCAATTGTTTCTTTCAAAGCAATATTCTGATCTAGCAAATTAAAAAATCTGCTTTGTACATCTATTCTAAATGAATTTAGGTAGGACACATGATCCTTGTTTGAGTTGAGGTCTTTCTCGATTTGGAGACACTTGATATTCTGTTTATCTAATTTCTCTTGTGTCTCCAAGAGCAACTTAATTAATTTATTCTTACTGAGTTTAGATGGATGTTTAGGAAGTGAGTTATAAGACATTACCTCTTTTTCTTTGGACTCTTCATCCTTGCTGTGATGAGATGCCATGAGGCATAGGTTTGCTGTTTCTTCTTCCACTGGAGCTTCTGTCTCAGCCTCGCTCTCCGTATCACCCCAAGCTGCAATCATTGCCTTTCTAAAATCAATTTTGAAGTTTCCCTTCTTATATTGTCTTCCAACTTCTCTTGCTTTTCCCTTGCCCTTCTCATTTTTCCATTGAGGGCAATCCTTGATGAAGTGATCAGTGCTCCCACACTTGTGGCATTCAAAATTTGTCTTCAAGTTAGCAGTTCCCTTTTCTTTGTTGTTTCTTTGATTTCCATATCTGCTGTTCCTGAAGAATTTTTTAAATTTTCTTGCCAACATAGCAGTCTCCTCATCATCAGTTTCTGATTCTTCATAATCCTTTGCTGCTAAAGCCAGTCCTTTATTTCGGGCACTGTCGGCTGTTCCCAAATGCAATTCATGGGTCATGAGAGAACCAGCCAACTCTTCCAAATTGAACTTGGTGAAATCTTTCGATTCTTGAATGGCTGTGACCTTAGCTCTCAAACGTTCGTCTGGAGGAAGACTCCTAAGTATTTTCCTAACTTGTTCATCAACGGGAATGATCTTACCAAGAGAGACTAATTCATTCGTGATATTTGTGAACCTAGTGAACATCTCTTGAATGTTCTCCCTAGGTTCCATGACGAATCTTTCATATTTGGACATCAGCAGGTCAATCTTGGATCGCTTCACTTCACTAGTACCTTCATGGGTAACTTCTAGCAGGTCCCAAATCTGCTTGGCAGTTTTGCAACCCATAATACGATTGTGCTCATTAGGACCAAGTCCACAGTGAAGTAATTTAATAGCAAGAGCGTTCATCTCCATCTTTTGAAAATCTTCAGTGATTGGTTTTGGAATAGTTTCGTTGTTGGAGTTTATGGTCGTAACCTCAAAATCTCCAATTTCAATAACTCTCCATACTTGGTAATTTTCGGCCTTTATGAAGATTTCCATTCTATTTTTCCAGTAGGTATAGAATTTCCCATCAAACATGGGTGGCCTTTGCGTGGAGTACCCTTCTTCCATGCGTTCGTTCATCTTCAACATCTTGCCAGGGAACAGGATACTGCTCTCAGGGTTTCCTGATTAAAAGAGGAACAGGGCTCTGATACCAATTGTAGGAATGCTAATAGATGATTGAATGCAACAAGAGGGGAGGGTGAATTGTTGTGTATTAGGTTTAAGATTTTTGCCTCTAATTTTTGCGGAATTGTATCAAGTAAAGAACAAAACTTAAACTCAAGAATGAAAAGAAAAATAATAAAAGGAGACAAAGATTTTACGTGGAAACCTTCTTGGCCTAATAAGAAGGAAAAACCACGACCCCCCGGGATTTCAAAATTCTCCCTATGTTTTAGGCAATCAATTACATTTACATAAAACAAATATGTTTCACTTGAAGCTTCTCTACTCTAGGCCTATTTCTCTTCTCTTCTTTTCTCCTTCTCTTTTTCTTCTCACGCTTCTCTTGAAGCTTCTCTATTCCCCTAGACTTCCCATAAGTCTAGTTACAACAAAAACACTCAATTACCCTTACAAGGCCAATTCTTAAGAAGATTAAAATTAAGTAGTTGCTCAAGAAAAATATAATAAATTAATTGGCAAATACACGAACAAAATATTTTTCTTATTTTGATCTCACCTTAAGGACACTCTTAGATGGATATCGGTTGAGCGTAGCTTCCCTCGTTTATAAAGAGAACAGCCATCAGTGCACTCAACCCACGATTTCCATGTAGTGCACTCACCCCATGACTTCCATTTACTTACATGCTCCCAAAGAAAATTGGGAAGTTATTGAAAGTAGAGGTGGAAAATGACTGCGGTTCTCTTATACGGTTAATAGTACATGAGTCACTAGGAAGATCCTAAATTATAGGAGACTTGTTTAAAGTAGAGGATAAATCTCTTGGGTGTCCGAATTTATAGAAGACTAATTCAAAGTGAGGAATAAGTCTTCTCCATATTTTTAGGCGTTTAAAAAACTTTTTGCCAATTAATAAATTAATTTAATTAAGCAACTAATTAAACTTTTAACCTTTTACATTAACTAAAAACAGAAAACGTAATTTTCGTAACTTCTAGTCAATGTCTTCTTCAGACCTGTATCGTGGGGAACAGCGCACTGTCTCCATCTACAACTTTAGTTAGGACTTTAACTCTAGGAACAGTAAACTGACTTCTAAAGCAATTGTCCAACTTCTTGGATGTTTGAGACATGTACAACTTCCACGAACCAAGTCATAGGCTTCATCAACGATTAACAAAATCGGATATATACCTACAAAAAAATCTCTAAAATATGTTTGTTTATTAAAAGTGAAGTCATCATCAAAACCTAAGAGGCCAACACTAATGTTGTGTGCTAAGTTTCATGCTTAACAAACCAAGTTTGATTGACTTGAAGCGAGTAAGTGTCAAAAAAGCTTTAGAAAACTTAAAAATGCAACTTCGCACTTAATTTCAAGCATATGACTATTGTTTTCAATTCTCACTATTTTAACACAATAATACATACCTAATAGTTTTGTGTGCCCAGTTTAATGCCTAACAAACCAAGTTTGAACGATTTTAATCGAGCAAGTGTCAAAAATGCTTAAAAAAGGCTAAAAACCGCAACTTTGCACGAAATTTCAAGCATATGACTATTGTTTTCAATTATAACCATTTAAATAAAATAATATAAACCAAATAGTATTGTGTGCCAGGTTTCATGCCAAAAACACCAAGATTGAATGAGTTTAAGCGAGTAAGTGCTAAAAACGCTTTAAAAACCTTAAAAACCCAACTTTGTACGTAATATAAGGCATATGACTATTGATTTCAATTCTAACCATTTTAACACAATAATATTTACCAAATAGTATTGTGTGCCAAGTTTCATGGAAAATAAACAAGGTTTGAATGAGTACAAGCAAATAAGTGCAAAAAAAGCTTTAGAAAACTTAAAAACACAACTTCGAACTTAATTTCAAGGCTATAAATATTGTTTTCAAGTCTTGCTATTTCAACACAATCATAAATACCTAATACTTTTGTGTGCCAAGGTTCATGCCCAACAAACCAAGTTTGAACGACTTTAAGCGAGTAAGTGCCAAAAAAGTTTTAAAAAGGCTAAATACCGCAACTTTGCACGAAATTTCAAGCACATGACTATTGTTTTCAATTCTAACCATTTAAATAGCATAATATAAACCAAATAGTATTGTGTGCCAGGTTTCATGCCAAACACACCAAGATTGAATGACTTTAAGCGAGTAAGTGCAAAAAATGCTTTAGAAACCTTAAAAACGCAACTTTGAATGTAATATAAGGCATATGACTATTGATTTCAGTTCTAAAAATTTTAACACAATAATATATACCAAATAGTGTTGTGTGCCAAGTTTCATGGAAAACAAACAAGGTTTGAATGAGTACAAGCGAATAAGTGCAAAAAAAGCTTTAGAAAACTTAAAAACACAACTTCGCACTTAATTTCAAGGCTATAACTATTGTTTTCAATTCTCACTATTTCATAACAATAATACATACCTAATACTTTTGTGTGCTAAGTTTCATGCCCAAAAAACCAAGTTTGAAAGACTTTAAGCGAGTAAGTGCCCAAAAAGCTTAAAAATGGCTAAAAAAATGCAACTTTGCACGAAATTTCAAGCATATGACCATTGTTTTCAATTCTAACCCTTTCAACACAATAATACATACCAAAAAGTGTTGTGTGGAAGGTTTCATGCCAAACAAACCAAGATCAAATGAGTTTAAGCGAATAAGTGCGAATAAAGCATTAGAAACCCTAAAAACGCAACTTCGAACTTAATATAAGGAAAAGACTTTGAATATTGTTTTCAATTTATTTAAATACAATAATATATACCAAATAGTTTTGTGTGCCAAACTTCATGCAAAACAAACCAAGTTTCAACGGCTTTAAGAGAGTAATTACCAAAAAAGCTTTAAAAAACTTAAAAACGCAACTTTGAATGTAATATAAGGCATATGACTATTAATTTCAATTCTAAAAATTTCAACACAATAATATATACCAAATAATGTTATGCGCCAAGTTTCATGTTTAACAAACCAATTTTGAATGACTTCAAGCGAGTAAGTGTCAAAAAAGCTTTAGAAATCTTAAAAACGCAACTTCGCACTTAATTTCAAGCATAGGACTGTTGTTTTTAATTCTCACTATTTCAGCACAATAATACACACCTAATAGTTTTGTGTGCCCAGTTTCATGCCCAACAAACCAAGTTTGAACGACTTTAAGCGAGTAAGTGCCAAAAAAGCTAACAAAAGGCTAACAAATGCATTTTTGCACGAAATTTAAAGCATATGACTATTGTCTTCATTTCTAACCATTTAAATACCATAATATATACCAAATAGTTTTGTGTGCCAGGTTTCTTGCCAAACAAACCATGATTCAATGACTTTAAGCGAGTAAGTGCCAAAAAAGTTTAAAAAACCTTTAAAACGGAACTTTGAACGTTATATAAGGCATATGACTATTTATTTCAATTCTAAACATTTTAAAACAATACTATATACCAAATAGTGTTGTGTGCCAAGTTTCATTCCTAACAAACCAAATTTGAATGACTTCAAGCGAGTAAGTGCCAAAAAAGCTTTAGAAAACTAAAAAACGCAAGTTCGCACTTAATTTCAAGCATATGACTATTGTTTTCAATTCTCACTATTTCAACACAATAATACATACCTAATAGTGTTGAGTGCCAAGTTTCAAAACCAAAAAAACAAGTTTGAACGACTTTAAGCGAGTTAGTGCCAAGAAAGCATAAGAAAGGCTAAAAATATGCAACTTTGCACAACATTTCTAGCATATGACTATTGTTTTCAATTCCAACCATTTAAATACAATAATATATACCAAATAGTGTTGTGTGCTAGATTTCATGCCAAACAAATCATGATCGAATGACAAGCAAGTAAGTGCCAAAAAAGCTTTGGAAACCTTAAAAACGCAACTTCGAACGTAATATAAGGAAAAAACTTTGACTATTGTTTTCAATTTATTTCAATACAATAATATATACCAAATAATGTTGTGTGCCAAATTTCATGCCAAACAAACCAAGTTTCAACGCCTTTAAGAGAGTAAGTGCCAAAAAAGCTTTAAAAACCTTAGAAACGCAACTTTAAACAAAATATAAGGCATATGACTATTTATTTCATTGTTACTTTTTACACAATAATATATACTGAATAGTGTTGAGTGCTAAGTTTCATGCGAAACAAACCAAGTTTGAATGACTTCAAGCGAGTAAGTGCTAAAAAAGCTTTAGATACCTTAAAAACGCAACTTCGCACTTAAATTCAAGCATATGACTATTTTTTTCAATTCTCACTATTTCAAAACAATAATACATACCTAATAGTGTTGTGTGCCAAGTTTCATGACCAAAAAAAAGTTTGAACGACTTTAAGCAAGTAAATGACAAAAAAGGTTAAAAAAGGCTAAAGAACGTAACTTTGCACGAAATTTCAAGCATATGACTATTGTTTTTAATTTTAAACATTTTATTACAATAATATATTCCAAATAGTGTTGTGTGCTAGGATCATGCCAACAAACCATGATCGAATGACTTTACGCGAGTAAGTGCCAAAAAAGGTTTAGAAACCTTAAAAATGCAACTTCGAACGTAATATTAGGAAAAGACATTGACTATTGTTTTCAATTTATTTCAATACAATAATATTGTGTGACAAATTTCATGCCATACAAACGAAGTTTCAACGCTTTTAAGAGAGTATGTTCCAAAAAAGCTTTAAAAACCTTAGAAACTCAAATTTGAACATAATATAAGGCATATGACTATTTTGATTGCAATTCTAACCATTTTTACACAATAATATATACCAAATAGTGTTGTGTGCCAAGTTTCATGCCAAAAAAAACAAGTTTGAATGACTTTAAGTGAGTAAGTGTCCAAAAAGCTTTAGAAACCTTAAAAACGCAACTTCGCACTTAATTTCTAGCATATGACTATTGTTTTCAATTCTCACTATTTCAACACATTAATCAATACCTAATAGTGTTGTATGCCAAGTTGCATGCCAAAAACAAACCAAGAATGAACGACTTTAAGCGAGTAAGTGCCAAAAAAGCTTTAAAAAGTTTAAAAAATGCAACTTTGCACGAAATTTCAAGCATATGACTATTTTTGTCAATTCTAACCATTTAAATACAATGATATATACCAAATAGTGTTGTGTGCCAGGTTTCATGCCCAACAAACCAACATTGAATGACTTTAAGCGAGTGAGTGCCAAAAAAGCTTTAGCAACAATAAAAATGCAACTTCGAACGTAATATAAGGAAAAGACTTTGACTATTGTTTTGAATTTATTTAAATACAATAATATTTATCAAATAGTGTTGTGTGCCAAATTTCATGCCAAACAAACATAGTTTCAACGGCTTTAAGAGAGTAAGTGCCAAAAAAGCTTTAAAAACCTTAAAAACGCAACTTTGAACGTAATATAAGGCATATGACTATTGATTTCAATTCTAACCATTTTAACACAATAATATATACCAAATAGTGTGGTGTGCCAAGTTTCATGCCAATCAAACCAAGTTTGAATGACTTCAAGCGAGTGAGTGCCCAAAAAGCTTTGGAAACCTTAAAAACTTCGCACTTAATTTCAAGCAATGACTATTGTTTTCATGCCTAACAAACCAAGTTTGAACGACTTTAAGCGAGTAAGTGCCAAAAAAACTTAATAAAGCTAAATAACGCAACTTTACACGAAATTTCAAGCATATGACTATTGTTTTCAAATCTAACGATTTAAATACAGTCATATATACCAAATATTTTTGTGTACCAGGTTTCATGCGAAACAAACTAAGATCGAATGACTTTAAGCGAGTAAGTGCCAAAAAAGCTTTAGATACCTTAAAAATACAACTTCGAACGTAATTTAAGGAAAAGACTTTGACTATTGTTCTCATTTGAATTCAAAACAATAATATATACCAAATAGTGTTGAGTTGTAAATTTCATTCCAAACAATCCAAGTTTCAACGGCTTTAAGAGAGTAAGTTCCAAAAAAGCTTTAAAAACCTTAAAAACGCAACTTTGAACATAAAATAAGGAAAAGACTTTGACTATTGTTATTAATTCTAACCATTTCCACTGAATAAATTATAGCAAATAGTGTTGTAAGCCAAGTTTCTTGCCCAACAAACAAAGTTTCAACGGCTTTATGCGAGTATGTGGCAAAAAAGCATTAAAAACCTTAAAAATGCAACTTCGCACTTAATTTCAAGCATATGACTATTTTATTCAATTCTAAAAATTTCAACACAATAATATATATCAAATAGGGTGGTGGGCCAAGTTTCATGCCAAACAAACCATGTTTAAACGAATTTAAGCGAGTAAGTGCAAAAAAAGCATTAAAAACTTAAAAACGCAACTTTGCACGTAATTTCAAGCATATGCCTATTGTTTTCAATTGTAACCATTTCAACACAATAATACATGGTAAAAAGTTTTGTGTGCTGAGTTTCTTGCCTAACAAACCAAGTTTGAACAGCTTTAAGCGAGTAAGTGCCAAAAACGCATTAAAAACCATAAAAACGCAACTTCGCACGTAATTTGAAGTGTATGACTATTTTTTTCAATTCCAACCATTTCAAAATAATAATATATACAAAATAGTGTGGTGTGCCAAGTTTCATGCCAAACAATCTATGTTTCAACGACTTAAAGCGAGTAATTGCCAAAAAAGTATTAAAAACCTTAAAAACGCAACTTCATACGTAACATCAAACATATGACTATTGTTTTCAATTCTAACCACATCAACACAATAATATATGTACCAAATAGTGATATTTTCTAAATTTCATGCCAAACACACCAAGTTTAAACGACTTTAAGCGATTAAGTGCCAAAAAAGCTTTAAAAACCATAAAAACGCAGCTTGGCACTTAATTTCAAGCAGATGACTATTATTTTCAATTCTAAACATTTCAACAGAATAATACATAGCAAATAGTGTTGTAAGCCAAGTTTCTTGCCAAACAAAACATGTTTGAACGACTTTAAGCGAGTAATTGCAAAAAAATCATAAGAAACGTTAATAACGTAATTTCATACGTAATATCAAGCATATGAATATTGTTTCCAATTCTAAACATTTCAACACAATAATATATATCAAATAGTGTGGTGCGCAAAGTTTCATGCTAAACAAAACATGTTTGAACGACTTTAAACGAGTAAGTGCCAAAAAAGCATTAAAAACTTAAAAACGCAACTTCATACGTAGTATAAATGTTTTCAATTCTAACCATTTCAACACAATAATACATGGGAAATAGTGTTGTGAGCCGACTTTCTTGCCTAACCAACAAAGTTTCAACGATTTTATGCGACTATGTGCCAAAAAAGCTTTAAAAACCCTTAAAAACACAACTTCGTACTTAGTTTCAAGCATATGACTATTCTTTTCAGATCTAATTAATTCAACACAATAATACATACCTAATAGTGTTGTTTGCCAAATTTCATGTCAAACAAACCAAGTTTAACAACTCTAAGTGAGCTAGTGCAGAAAAAGCATTAAAAACCTTAAAAACGCAACTTCGAACGTAATATAAACAAAAGACTATGACTATTGTTTTCAATTCAAACCATTTGAACACAATAATATATATACCAAATAGTGTTGTGTGCCAAATTTCATACTAAACAAACCATGTTTGAACGACTTTAAACGTTAAAGTGTCAAAAAAGCTATAGAAACCGTAAAAACGCAACTTCGCACGTAATTTCAAACGTATGACTATTGTTTTCATTTCTAACCTTTTCAACACAATAATATATATATCAAATAATGTTGTGTGCCAAATTTCATGCCAAACAAACCAATTTTAAACGAGTTTAAGCGATTAAGTGACAAGAAAGCTTTAAAAACCATAAAAACGCAATTTCGCACGTGATTTGAAGTGTATGACTATTGTTTTCTATTCCAACCATTTCAAAATAATAATATATACCAAATAGTGTGGTGTGCCAAGTTTCATGCCAAAAAATCCATGCTTCTATGACTTTAAGTGAGTAATTGCATAAAAAACATTAAAAATTTTAAAAACCCAATATCATACGTAATATCAAGCATATGACTATAGTTTTCAATTCTATCCATTTCCACACAATAAAATATACCAAATAGTTTTATGTGCCAAGTTTCATGCCAAACAAACCAAGTTTGAACGACTTTAAGCGAGTAAGTGCCAAAAAAGCATGAATAACCTTAAAAACGCAACTTCGCACTTAATTTCAAGCGTATGACTATTGTTTGCAATTCTAACCATTTCAAAAGAATAACACATAGCAAATAGTTTTGTAAGCCAAGTTTCTTGCCAAATAAAACAAGTTGCAACGGCTTTAAGCGAGTATGTGCCAAAAAAGCATTAAAAACCTTAAAAACGCAAGTTCGCTCTTAATTTCAAGCATATGACTATTCTTTTCAATTTTAAACATCTCAACACAATAATATATACCAAATAGTGGTATGTGCGCCAACTTTCATGCTAAACAAACCATGTTTGAACGACTTTAAGCGAGTAAGTGCCAAAAAAGCATTAAAAACTTAAAAAAGAAACTTTGTACGTAATATCAAGCATATGACTATTGTTATCAATTTTAACCATTGCAACACAATAATACATGGGAAATAGTGTTGTGAGTCGAGTTTCTTGCCTAACAAATTAAGTTTCAACGATTTTAAGCGAGTATGTGCCAAAAACCTTTAAAAAACACTTAAAAACGCAAGTTTGCACATTATTTCAAGCATATGACAATTCTTTTCAGATCTAACCATTTCAACACAATAATACATTCCTAACAGAGTTGTTTGCCAAGTTTCTTGCCGATAAACCAAGTTTGAACAACTCTGAGTGAGTTAGTGCCAAAAAAGCTTTAAAAACCTTAAAAACGCAACCTCGAACGTAAGATAAGCTGCAGACTATGACTATTGTTTTCAATTCTAGCCATTTCAAAGCAATAATATATATACCAAATAGTCTTGTGTGCCAAATTTCATGCCAAACAAACCAAGTTTGATCAAATTTAAGCGATTGAGTGTCAAAAAAGCTTTAAAAACCATAAAAATGCCACTTCGCTCTTAATTTCAAGCATATGACTATTGTTTTCAATTCTAACCATTTCAGGAGAATAATACATAACAAAGTGTTGTAAGCCAAGTTTCTTGCCAAACAAACCATGTTTGAACGACTTTAACCGAGTAATCGACATAAAAGCATTAAAAACCTTAAAAACGCAACTTCATACATAATATCAAGCATATGAATATTGTTTCCAATTCTAAAAATTTCAACACAATAATATATACCAAATAGCGTGGTGCGCAAAGTTTCATGCAAAACAAACCATGTTTGAACAACTTTAAGCGAGTAAATGCAAAAAAAGCATTAAAAAACTTAAAAACACAACTTCGCACGTAATATGAAGCATATGACTATTGTTTTCAATTCTAACCATTTCAACATAATAATACATGGGAAATAGTGTTGTGAACTAAGTTTCGTGCCAAACAAACTAAGTTTCAACAGCGTTAAGCGAGTATGTGCCAAAAAAGCTTTGAAAAACCCTTAAAAACGCAACTTCGTATTGAATTTCAAGCATATAATCGACTATTCTTGTTAATTCTAACCATTTCAGCACAATAATACAAACCTAATAGTGTTGTGTGTCAAGTTTCATGCCGAACAAACCATGTTTGAACAACTCAAAGTGAGTTAGTGCTAAAAAAGCTTTAAAAATCTTAAAAACGCAACTTCGAACGTAATATAAGCAAAAGACACTAGTGGAAAAAACTTCATTTGTTGCGATTTTTTGGCCATTATTTGCTGCGGTTTTGGCCCCAAGCAATAGTGATAGCAGCAAATGGCCTATTTAAATGTTGCGGTTTAACACTGCAGCAAAAAAGGGCATTATTTGCTGCGGTCAGCACCAAAAACCGCAGCAAATAAGTGGCATTATTTGCTAAGGTCAGCTCCCAAAATCGCAGCAAATAATCACCACTTATTTGCTGCGGTTTTGGCGGCTCACCGCAGCAAATAGTTATTATTATTTTTTTTCTTTATTCGTTTTATACTAATAATAATCCAATAATAATGTACAATGTAATAACAATGATTAATCCAATAATAATCCAATGATAATCACAAATAATCATCAATAATCTCTTTGTAATAAAAAACTCTCGATCGTATATATAATATATCGTCCATGTATTTGAGAGTGTAGTAGCCGCAATCAACGGAATTAGAAGGTTGTCGAAAGCACAAAGAGAAAATAGATGTTAGTGCCAAAAAAGCATAAAAACGCATAAAATCGCACTTAATACGTAATTTCTAGCATATGACTATGATTTTCCATTCTAACCACTTCAACAGAATAATATATACCATATAGTGTGGTGTGCCAAGTTTCGTTCAAAACAAACCAAGTTTGAGCTACTTTATGCGCAAAAGTGCTAAAAACGCTTAAAAACCCTTCAAATCGCAACTTAACACGTAATTTCTAGCATACGACTATGATTTTCAATTCTAACCACTTCAACACAATAATATATACCAAATAGTATTGTGTGCCAAGTTTCGTGCAAAACAAACCAAGTTTGAGCTACTTTATGCGCAAAAGTGCCAAAAACGCTTGAAAACCCTTAAAAGTGCCAAAAACGGTTAAAAACCCTTAAAATTGCAACTTAACACGTAATTTCTAGCATATGACTATGATTTTCAATTCTAACCACTTCAACGCAATAATATAGACCAAATAGTGTAGTGTGGCAAGTTTCACGCAAAACAAACCAAGTTTGAGCTACTTTATGCGCAAAAGTACTAAAAACGCTTAAATATGCATAAAATGGCAACATCACACGTAATTTCTAGCATACGACTATGATTTTCAATTCTAACCACTTCAACAAAATAATATATACCAAATAGTGTTGTGTGCCAAGTTTCGTGCAAAACAAACCAAGTTTGAGCTACTTTTTGCGCAAAAGTGCCAAAAACACTTAGAAACCCTTAAAATCGCAACTGAACACATAATTTGTAGCATACGACAATGATTTTCAATTCTAAACACATCAACACAATAATATATACCAAATAATGTTGTGTGACAAGTTTCGTGAAAATTTGATACAAATGTGGTTGTATCAAATGAAGATACCAAAGGAGCCCACACAAGGCTGCATAGGCTGCATACAAACCTCACAGAACAGGTCATGGCTTCAGAACAACACAACAGAAAACTAGCGACCAGACCACGTTACACGACACGTGGAGACCAAACCTATGCATCCAGGACCTAGGCTAAAGTGGAAATAGAATCTTGGTACTTGGATCTAGCTATAAAGGTCCTAAAACCATTCTAACAATCCCCGTGGATTCCTACAACCTGAGCTGAAGGAGGGCTACTCGACAGTTTGCTGGATCAGAATTGTCTAAGTGTTTTTTTGTTTTATGTTTCTGTTTTAAGTGCCCATGTAATAGCAAGTGCGTTTCAATTAGGCGTGTGCTAATATAGCCATTATGTTAGTTGAGGGCTCTATATAAGGGGAGCCTAACTTGTGTAATAAACGTTGAAAAACTTATGTTTCAGATTTAACTGAAGTAATATAGAGGTATTTCAAAACATTAATCCTTGGTTCCGTTTTTGGTTGTTTCGTGTTCTTTTACTGAACATTTTTAGTTTTTGTCTGTGTCATTAATCAAAGCTTCCGCACATCATTAATCCTTGCATAACCAAGGCCTTAATCACTCCCAGTATCAAAATCAAACCAAGTTTGAGCTACTTTATGCGCAAAAGTGCCAAAAACGGTTAAAAACCCTTAAAATCGCAACTTAACACGTACTTTCTAGAATATGACAATGATTTTCAATTATAACCACTTCAACACAATAATATATACCAAATAGTGTTGTGTGCCAAGTTTCGTGCAAAACAAACAAAGTTTGAGCTACTTTATGTGCAAAAGCGCCAAAAACGCTTAATAACGCATAAAATCGCAACTTAACACGTAATTTCTTGCGTATGACTATGATTTTAAATTTTAACCACTTCAACACATTAATATATATAAAATAGTGTTGTGTCCCAAGTTTTGTGCAAAACAAACAAAGTTTGAACTACTTTATGCGTAAAAGTGTCAAAAACACTTAAATACGCATAAAATCGCAATTTAACACGTAATTTCTAGCATATGACTATGTTTTTCAATTCTAACCACTGCAACACAATAATACATACCAAATAGTGTTGTGTGCCATGTTTCGTGCAAAACAAAACAAATTTGAGCTACGTTATGCGCAAAAGTGCCAAAAACGTATAAAATGGAAACTTAACACGTAATTTCTAGCATATGACTATGGTTTTCAAATATAACCACTTCAAAACAATAATATATTTCAAATAGTGTTGTGTGCCATGTTTCGTGCTAAACAAACCAAGTTTGAGCTACTTTATACGCAAAAGTCCGAAATACGCTTAAAAACACAAAAAATTGCAACTTAACACGTAATTTCGAGCATATGACTATGATTTTCAATTCTAACTACTTAAACACAATAATATATACCACATAGTGTTGTGTGCCAAGTTTCGTGCAAAACAAACCGAGTTTGAGCTACTTTATGGGCAAAAGTGCCAAAAACGCTTAAAAACGCATAAAAACGCATAAAATCGCAACTTAAAACGTAATTTCTAGCGTATGACTATGATTTTAATTTCTAACCAATTCAACACATTAATATATACCAAATAGTGTTGTGTGCCATATTTTGTGCAAAACAAACCAAGTTTGAACTACTTTATGCGCAAAAGTGCCAAAAACGCTTAAATTCGCATAAAATCGCAATTTAACACGTAATTTCTAGCATATGACTATGTTTTTCAATTCTAACTAGTTCTACACAATAATACATACCAAATATTTTTGTGTGCCAAGTTTCGTGCAAAACAAACCGAGTTTGAGCTACGTTATGCGCAAAAGTGTCAAAAACGCTTAAAAACACTTAAAAACGCATAAAATCGCAACTTGAAACGTAATTTCTAGCGTATGACTATGATTTTAATTTCTAACCAATTCAACACATTAATATATACCAAATAGTGTTCTGTGCCATGTTTTGTGCAAAACAAAACAAGTTTGAACTACTTTATGCACAAAAGTGCCAAAAACGCTTAAATGCGCATCAAATCGCAATTTAACACGTAAATTCTAGCATATGACTATGTTTTTAAATTCTAACCACTTCAACACAATAATACATACCAAATAGTGTTGTGTGCCAAGTTTCGTGCAAAACAAACCAAGTTTGAACTACTTTATGCGTAAAAGTGCCAAAAACGCATAAAATCGAAACTTAACACGTAATTTCTAGCATATGACTATGATTTTCAATTATAACCACTTCAACACAATAATATATACCAAATAGTGTTGTGTGACAAGTTTCGTGCAAAACAAACCAAGTTTGAGCTACTTTATGCGCAAAAGTGCCAAAAACGCTTAAAAACACATAAAATCGCAACTTCACACGTAATTTCTAGCATGTGACTATGATTTTAAATTCTAACCACTTCAACACAAAAATATATCCCAAATAGTGTTGCGCGCAAAGTTTCGTGCAAAACAAACCAAGTTTGAGCTACTTTATGCGCAAAAGTGCTAAAAACGATTAAAAACGCATATAATCACAACTTAACACGTAATTTCTAGCATATGATTATGATTTTCAAGTTTAACCACTTCAACACAATAATATATACCAAATAGTGTTGTGTGCTATGTTTCGTGCAAAATAAACCAAGTTTGAGCTACTTTATGCGCAAAAGTCCCAAATACGCTTAAAAACGCATAAAATCGCATCTTAACACGTAATTTCTAGCATATGACTATGATTTTCAGTTTTAACTACTTAAACACAATAACATATACCAAATAGTGTTGTGTGCCAAATTTTGTGCAAAACAAACCAAGTTTGAGTTACTTTATGTGCAAAAGTGCCAAAAAAGCTTAAAAACGCATAAAATCGCAACTTAACACGTAATTTCTAGCGTATGACTATGATTTTCGATTTTAACCTCTTCAACACATTAATATATTTAAAATAGTGTTGTGTGCCAAGTTTGGTGCAAAACAAACCAAGTTTGAGTTACTTTATGCGCAAAAGTGCCAAAAATGCTTAAAAACGCATAAAATCCAACTTAACACGTAATTTCTTGCATATGACTATGATTTTAAATTCTAACCACTTCAACACAATAATACGCACAAATTAGTGTTGTGTGCCATGTTTCGTGCAAAACAAATCAAATTTGTGCTACTTCATGCGCAAAAGTGCCAAAAACGCTTAAAAACGCATAAAATCGGAACAAAACACATAATTTCAAGCATATGATTATGATTTCAATTTTAACCACTTCAACACAATAATAAATACAAAATAGTATTGTGTGTCAAGTTTCGTGCAAAACAAACCATGTTTGAGCTACGTTATGCGCAAAAGTGCCAAAAACGCTTAAAAACCCTTAAAATCGCAACTTAACACGTACTTTCTAGAATATGACAATGATTTTCAATTATAACCACTTCAACACAATAATATATACCAAATAGTGTTGTGTGCCAAGTTTCATGCAAATCAAACCGAGTTTGAGCTACTTTATGCGCAAAAGTGCCAAAAACGCTTACAAACGCATAAAATCGCAACTTAACACGTAATTTCTAGCGTATGACTATGATTTTAATTTCTAACCAATTCAACAATTTATTATATACCAAATAGTGTTGTGTGCCAAGTTTTGTGCAAAACAAACCAAGTTTGAACTACTTTATGCGCAAAAGTGCCAAAAACGCTTAAATACGCATAAAATCGCAATTTAACACGTAATTTCTAGCATATGACTAAGTTTTTCAGATCTAACCACTTTAACACAATAATACATACCCAATAGTGTTGTGTGCCAAGTTTCGTGCAAAATAAACAAGGTTTGAGCTACTTTATGCGCAAAAGTACAAAAAACGCTTAAAAGCGCATAAAATCGCAATTTAACACGTAATTTCTAGCATATGACTATGATTTTCAATTCTAACCACTTCAACACAATAATACATACCAAATATTTTTGTGTGCCAAGTTTCGTGCAAAACAAACAAAGTTTGAGCTACTTTAATATATATAAAATCGAAACAAACCAAGTTTGAGCTACGTTATGCGCAAAAGTGCCAAAAACGCATAAAATCGAAACTTAACACGCAATTTCTAGCATATGACTATGGTTTTCAATTATAACCACTTCAACACATTAATATATACCAAATAGTGTTTTGTGACAAGTTTCGTGCAAAACAAACCAAGTTTGATCTACTTTATACGCAAAAGTCTCAAATACGCTTAAAAATGCATAAAATCGCAACTTAACACGTAATTTCTAACATATGACTATGATTTTCAATTCTAACTACTTAAACACAATAATATATACCAAATAGTGTTGTGTGCCAAGTTTCGTGCAAATCAAACCGAGTTTGAGCTACTTTATGCGCAAAAGTTCCAAAAACGCTTAAAAACGCATAAAATCGCAACTTAAAACGTAATTTCTAGCGTATGACTATGATTTTAACTTCTAACCAATTCAACACATTAATATATACCAAATAGTGTTGTGTACCATGTTTTGTGCAAAACAAAACAAGTTTGAACTACTTTATGCGCAAAAGTGTCAAAAAACGCTTAAATATGCATAAAATCGCAATTTAACACGTAATTTCTAGCATATGACTATGTTTTTCAATTATAACCACTTCAACACAATAATACATACCAAATAGGGTTGTGTGCCAAGTTTCGTGCAAAACAAACCAAGTTTGAGCTATTTTATGCGTAAAAGTGCCAAAAACGCAAAAAATCGAAACTTAACACGTAATTTCTAGCATATGACTATGGTTTTCAATTATAACCACTTTAACACAATAATATATACCAAATAGTGTTGTCTGACAAGTTTCGTGCAACACAAACCAAGTTTGAGCTACTTTATGCGCAAAAGTGCCAAAAACGCTTAAAAACGCATAAAATCGCAACTTAACACGTAATTTCTACCATATGATCATGATTTTAAAGTTTAACCACTTCACATAAAAATATATACCAAATAGTGTTGTGTGCTAAGTTTCGTGCAAAACAAACAAAGTTTGAGCTATTTTATGCGCAAAAGTCCCAAATACGCTTAAAAAACGCATAAAATCGCAACTTAACGTGTAATTTCTAGCATATGACTATGATTTTCAATTCTAACTACTTAAACACAATAACATATACCAAATAGTGTTGTGTGCCAAGTTTTGTGCAAAACAAACCAAGTTACTTTATGTGCAAAAGTGTCAAAAACGCTTAAAAACGCATAAAATCCAATTTAACACGTAATTTCTAGCATATGACTATGATTTTAAATTCTAACCACTTAAACACAATAATACGCACAAAATAGTTTTGTGTGCCAAGTTTCGTGCAAAACAAATCAAATTTGAGCTACTTTATGCGCAAAAGTGCCAAAAACGCCTAAAAACGCATAAAATCGGAACTTAACACATAATTTCTGGCATATGACTATGGTTTTCAATTCTAACCACTTCAACACAATAATATATACCAAATAGTGTTGTGTGACAAGTTTCGTGCAAAACAAACCAAGTTTGAACTACTTTATGCGCAAAATTGCCAAAAACGCTTAAATACGCATAAAATCGCAATTTAACACGTAATTTCTAGCATATGACTAAGTTTTTCAGATCTAACCACTTTAACACAATAATACATACCCAATAGTGTTGTGTGCCAAGTTTCGTGCAAAATAAACAAGGTTTGAGCTACTTTATGCGCAAAAGTACAAAAAAACGCTTAAAAGCGCATAAAATCGCAATTTAACACGTAATTTCTAGCATATGACTATGATTTTCAATTCTAACCACTTCAACACAATAATACATACCAAATATTTTTGTGTGCCAAGTTTCGTGCAAAACAAACAAAGTTTGAGCTACTTTAATATATATAAAATCGAAACAAACCAAGTTTGAGCTACGTTATGCGCAAAAGTGCCAAAAACGCATAAAATCGAAACTTAACACGCAATTTCTAGCATATGACTATGGTTTTCAATTATAACCACTTCAACACATTAAAATATACCAAATAGTGTTTTGTGACAAGTTTCGTGCAAAACAAACCAAGTTTGATCTACTTTATACGCAAAAGTCTCAAATACGCTTAAAAACGCATAAAATCGCAACTTAACACGTAATTTCTAACATATGACTATGATTTTCAATTCTAACTACTTAAACACAATAATATATACCAAATAGTGTTGTGTGCCAAGTTTCGTGCCAATCAAACCGAGTTTGAGCTACTTTATGCGCAAAAGTTCCAAAAACGCTTAAAAACGCATAAAATCGCAACTTAAAACGTAATTTCTAGCGTATGACTATGATTTTAACTTCTAACCAATTCAACACATTAATATATACCAAATAGTGTTGTGTACCATGTTTTGTGCAAAACAAAACAAGTTTGAACTACTTTATGCGCAAAATTGTCAAAAACGCTTAAATACGCATAAAATCGCAATTTAACACGTAATTTCTAGCATATGACTATGTTTTTCAATTCTAACCACTTCAACACAATAATACATACCAAATAGGGTTGTGTGCCAAGTTTCGTGCAAAACAAACCAAGTTTGAGCTATTTTATGCGTAAAAGTGCCAAAAACGCAAAAAATCGAAACTTAACACGTAATTTCTAGCATATGACTATGGTTTTCAATTATAACCACTTCAACACAATAATATATACCAAATAGTGTTGTATGACAAGTTTCGTGCAACACAAACCAAGTTTGAGCTACTTTATGCGCAAAAGTGCCAAAAATGCTAAAAAACACATGAAATCGCAACTTAACACGTAATTTCTAGCATATGACTATGATTTTCAATTCTAACCACTTCAACAAAAAAATATATACCAAATAGTGTTGCGCCATGTTTCGTGCAAAACAAACCAAGTTTGAACTACTTTATGTGCAAAAGTGCCAAAAATGCTTAAAAACGCATTAAATCACAACTTAACATGTAATTTCTAGCATATGATTATGATTTCAATTTTAACCACTTCAACACAAAAATAAATACAAAATAGTATTGTGTGCCAAGTTTCGTGCAAAACACACCATGTTTGAGCAACTTTATGCGTAAAAGTGCCAAAAACGCTTAAAAACGCATAAAATCGCAACTTAACAAGTAATTTCTAGCATATGACAATGATTTTCAATTCCAACCACTTCAACACTATAATACGTACCAAAGAGTGTTGTGTGTCAAGTTTCGTGCAAAACAAATAAAATTTGAGCTACTTTATGCGCAAAAGTGCCAAAATGCTAAAAAACGCATACAATCGGAACTTAATACATAATTTCTAGAATATGACTACGGTTTTCAATTCTAACCACTTCAGAACAATAATATGTACCAAATTGTGTTGTGTGACAAGTTTCGTGCAAAACAAACCCAGTTTGAGCTACTTTATGCGTAAAAGTGCAAAAAAACGCATAAAATTCCCAAATACGCTTAAAAACACATAAAATAGCAACTTAACACGTATTTTCTAGCATATGACTGTGATTTTCAGTTCTAACCATTTCAACACAACAATATATACCAAATAGTGTTGCGCGCCAAGTTTCGTGCAAAACAAACCAAGTCTGAGCTACTTTATGTGCAAAAGTGCCTAAAACGCTTAAAAACGCATAAAATCGCAACTTAACACGTAATTTCTAGCGTATGACTATGATTTTCAATTTTAACTACTTAAACACAATAACATATACCAAATAGTGTTGTGTGCCAAGTTTTGTCTAAAACAAACCAAGTTTGAGTTACTTTATGTGCAAAAGTGCCAAAAACGCTTAAAAACGCATAAAATCGCAACTTAACACGTAATTTCTAGCGTATGACTATGATTTTCGATTTTAACCTCTTCAACACATTAATATATTTAAAATAGTGTTGTGTGCCAAGTTTGGTGCAAAACAAACCAAGTTTGAGTTACTTTATGCGCAAAAGTGCCAAAAATGCTTAAAAACGCATAAAATCCAACTTAACACGTAATTTCTAGCATATGACTATGATTTTAAATTCTAACCACTTCAACACAATAATACGCACAAAATAGTGTTGTGTGCCATGTTTCGTGCAAAACAAATCAAATTTGTGCTACTTTATGCGCAAAAGTGCCAAAAACGCTTAAAAACGCATAAAATCGGAACTTAACACATAATTTCTAGCATATAACTATGGTTTTCAATTCTAACAACTTCAACACAATAATATATTCCAAATAGTGTTGTGTGACAAGTTTCGTTCAAAACAAACCAACTTTGAGCTACTTTATGCGCAAAAGTGCCAAAAATGCTAAAAAACACATGAAATCGCAACTTAACACGTAATTTCTAGCATATGACTATGATTTTCAATTCTAACCACTTCAAAAAAACAATATATACCAAATAGTGTTGCGCGCCAAGTTTTTTGCAAAACAAACCAAGTTTGAGCTACTTTATGCGTAAAAGTGCAAAAAATGCTTAAAAACGCATAAAATCACAACTTAACATGTAATTTCAAGCATATGATTATGATTTCAATTTTAACCACTTCAACACAATAATAAATACAAAATAGTATTGTGTGCCAAGTTTCGTGCAAAACAAACCATGTTTGAGCTACGTTATGCGCAAAAGTGCCAAAAACGCTTAAAAACCCTTAAAATCGCAACTTAACACGTACTTTCTAGAATATGACAATGATTTTCAATTATAACCACTTCAACACAATAATATATACCAAATAGTGTTTTGTGCCAAGTTTCATGCAAATCAAACCGAGTTTGAGCTACTTTATGCGCAAAAGTGCCAAAAACGCTTACAAACGCATAAAATCGCAACTTAACACGTAATTTCTAGCGTATGACTATGATTTTAATTTCTAACCAATTCAACAATTTATTATATACCAAATAGTGTTGTGTGCAAAGTTTTGTGCAAAACAAACCAAGTTTGAACTACTTTATGCGCAAAAGTGCCAAAAACGCTTAAATACGCATAAAATCGCAATTTAACACGTAATTTCTAGCATATGACTAAGTTTTTCAGATCTAACCACTTTATCACAATAATACATACCCAATAGTGTTGTGTGCCAAGTTTCGTGCAAAATAAACAAGGTTTGAGCTACTTTATGCGCAAAAGTACAAAAAACGCTTAAAAGCGCATAAAATCGCAATTTAACACGTAATTTCTAGCATATGACTATGATTTTCAATTCTAACCACTTCAACACAATAATACATACCAAATATTTTTGTGTGCCAAGTTTCGTGCAAAACAAACAAAGTTTGAGCTACTTTAATATATATAAAATCGAAACAAACCAAGTTTGAGCTACGTTATGCGCAAAAGTGCCAAAAACGCATAAAATCGAAACTTAACACGCAATTTCTAGCATATGACTATGGTTTTCAATTATAACCACTTCAACACATTAATATATACCAAATAGTGTTTTGTGACAAGTTTCGTGCAAAACAAACCAAGTTTGATCTACTTTATACGCAAAAGTCTCAAATACGCTTAAAAACGCATAAAATCGCAACTTAACACGTAATTTCTAACATATGACTATGATTTTCAATTCTAACTACTTAAACACAATAATATATACCAAATAGTGTTGTGTGCCAAGTTTCGTGCAAATCAAACCGAGTTTGAGCTACTTTATGCGCAAAAGTTCCAAAAACGCTTAAAACGCATAAAATCGCAACTTAAAACGTAATTTCTAGCGTATGACTATGATTTTAACTTCTAACCAATTCAACACATTAATATATACCAAATAGTGTTGTGTACCATGTTTTGTGCAAAACAAAACAAGTTTGAACTACTTTATGCGCAAAATTCTCAAAAACGCTTAAATACGCATAAAATCGCAATTTAACACGTAATTTCTAGCATATGACTATGTTTTTCAATTCTAACCACTTCAACACAATAATACATACCAAATAGGGTTGTGTGCCAAGTTTCGTGCAAAACAAACCAAGTTTGAGCTACTTTATGCGTAAAAGTGCCAAAAACGCAAAAAATCGAAACTTAACACGTAATTTCTAGCATATGACTATGGTTTTCAATTATAACCACTTCAACACAATAATATATACCAAATAGTGTTGTATGACAAGTTTCGTGCAACACA
>NC_080062.1:16298864-16334481 GCF_026212465.1 Amaranthus tricolor | reverse complement strand
AAAATGCTTAAAAACGCATTAAATCACAACTTAACATGTAATTTCTAGCATATGATTATGATTTCAATTTTAACCACTTCAACACAAAAATAAATACAAAATAGTATTGTGTGCCAAGTTTCGTGCAAAACACACCATGTTTGAGCAACTTTATGCGTAAAAGTGCCAAAAACGCTTAAAAACGCATAAAATCGCAACTTAACACGTAATTTCTAGCATATGACAATGATTTTCAATTCCAACCACTTCAACACTATAATACGTACCAAAGAGTGTTGTGTGTCAAGTTTCGTGCAAAACAAATAAAATTTGAGCTACTTTATGCGCAAAAGTGCCAAAATGCTAAAAAACGCATACAATCGGAACTTAACACATAATTTCTAGAATATGACTATGGTTTTCAATTCTACCCACTTCAGAACAATAATATGTACCAAATAGTGTTGTGTGACAAGTTTCGTGCAAAACAAACCCAGTTTGAGCTACTTTATGCGTAAAAGTGCCAAAAACGCATAAAAGTCCCAAATACGCTTAAAAACACATAAAATAGCAACTTAACACGTATTTTCTAGCATATGACTGTGATTTACAGTTCTAACCATTTCAACACAACAATATATACCAAATAGTGTTGCGCGCCAAGTTTCGTGCAAAACAAACCAAGTTTGCGCTACTTTATGTGCAAAAGTGCCTAAAACGCTTAAAAACGCATAAAATCGCAACTTAACACGTAATTTCTAGCGTATGACTATGATTTTCAATTTTAACTACTTAAACACAATAACATATACCAAATAGTGTTGTGTGCCAAGTTTTGTCTAAAACAAACCAAGTTTGAGTTACTTTATGTGCAAAAGTGCCAAAAACGCTTAAAAACGCATAAAATCGCAACTTAACACGTAATTTCTAGCGTATGACTATGATTTTCGATTTTAACCTCTTCAACACATTAATATATTTAAAATAGTGTTGTGTGCCAAGTTTGGTGCAAAACAAACCAAGTTTGAGTTACTTTATGCGCAAAAGTGCCAAAAATGCTTAAAAACGCATAAAATCCAACTTAACACGTAATTTCTAGCATATGACTATGATTTTAAATTCTAACCACTTCAACACAATAATACGCACAAAATAGTGTTGTGTGCCATGTTTCGTGCAAAACAAATCAAATTTGTGCTACTTTATGCGCAAAAGTGCCAAAAACGCTTAAAAACGCATAAAATCGGAACTTAACACATAATTTCTAGCATATAACTATGGTTTTCAATTCTAACAACTTCAACACAATAATATATTCCAAATAGTGTTGTGTGACAAGTTTCGTTCAAAACAAACCAACTTTGAGCTACTTTATGCGCAAAAGTGCCAAAAATGCTAAAAAACACATGAAATCGCAACTTAACACGTAATTTCTAGCATATGACTATGATTTTCGATTCTAACCACTTCAAAAAAACAATATATACCAAATAGTGTTGCGCGCCAAGTTTTTTGCAAAACAAACCAAGTTTGAACTACTTTATGCGTAAAAGTGCAAAAAATGCTTAAAAACGCATAAAATCACAACTTAACATGTCATTTCAAGCATATGATTATGATTTCATATTTAACCACTTCAACACAATAATAAATACAAAATAGTATTGTGTGCCAAGTTTCGTGCAAAACAAACCATGTTTGAGCTACGTTATGCGCAAAAGTGCCAAAAACGCTTAAAAAACACTTAAAATCGCAACTTAACACGTACTTTCTAGAATATGACAATCATTTTCAATTATAACCACTTCAACACAATAATATATACCAAATAGTGTTGTGTGCCAAGTTTCATGCAAAACAAACCGAGTTTGAGCTATTTTATGCGCAAAAGTGCCAAAAACGCTTACAAACGCATAAAATCGCAACTTAACACGTAATTTCTAGCGTATGACTATGATTTTAATTTCTAACCAATTCAACAAATTATTATATACCAAATAGTGTTGTGTGCCAAGTTTTGTGCAAAACAAACCAAGTTTGAACTACTTTATGCGCAAAAGTGCCAAAAATGCTTAAATACGCATAAAATCGCAATTTAAACACGTAATTTCTAGCATATGACTAAGTTTTTCAGATCTAACCACTTTAACACAATAATACATACCCAATAGTGTTGTGTGCCAAGTTTCGTGCAAAATAAACAAGGTTTGAGCTACTTTATGCGCAAAAGTACAAAAAACGCTTAAAAGCGCATAAAATCGCAATTTAACACATAATTTCTAGCATATGACTATGATTTTCAATTCTAACCACTTCAACACAATAATACATACCAAATATTTTTGTGTGCCAAGTTTCGTGCAAAACAAACAAAGTTTGAGCTACTTTAATATATATAAAATCGAAACAAACCAAGTTTGAGCTACGTTATGCGCAAAAGTGCCAAAAACGCATAAAATCGAAACTTAACACGCAATTTCTAGCATATGACTATGGTTTTCAATTATAACCACTTCAACACATTAATATATACCAAATAGTGTTTTGTGACAAGTTTCGTGCAAAACAAACAAAGTTTGATCTACTTTATACGCAAAAGTCTCAAATACGCTTAAAAACGCATAAAATCGCAGCTTAACACGTAATTTCTAACATATGACTATGATTTTCAATTCTAACTACTTAAACACAATAATATATACCAAATAGTGTTGTGTGCCAAGTTTTGTGCAAATCAAACCGAGTTTGAGCTACTTTATGCGCAAAAGTTCCAAAAACGCTTAAAAACGCATAAAATCGCAACTTAAAACGTAATTTCTAGCGTATGACTATGATTTTAACTTCTAACCAATTCAACACATTAATATATACCAAATAGTGTTGTGTACCATGTTTTGTGCAAAACAAAACAAGTTTGAACTACTTTATGCGCAAAATTGTCAAAAACGCTTAAATACGCATAAAATCGCAATTTAACACGTAATTTCTAGCATATGACTATGTTTTTCAATTCTAACCACTTCAACACAATAATACATACCAAATAGGGTTGTGTGCCAAGTTTCGTGCAAAACAAACCAAGTTTGAGCTATTTTATGCGTAAAAGTGCCAAAAACGCAAAAAATCGAAACTTAACACGTAATTTCTAGCATATGACTATGGTTTTCAATTATAACCACTTCAACACAATAATATATACCAAATAGTGTTGTATGACAAGTTTCGTGCAACACAAACCAAGTTTGAGCTACTTTATGCGCAAAAGTGCCAAAAATGCTAAAAAACACATGAAATCGCAACTTAACACGTAATTTCTAGCATATGACTATGATTTTCAATTCTAACCACTTCAACAAAAAAATTTATACCAAATAGTGTTGCGCCATGTTTCGTGCAAAACAAACCAAGTTTGAACTACTTTATGTGCAAAAGTGCCAAAAATGCTTAAAAACTTATTAAATCACAACTTAACATGTAATTTCTAGCATATGATTATGATTTCAATTTTAACCACTTCAACACAAAAATAAATACAAAATAGTATTGTGTGCCAAGTTTCGTGCAAAACACACCATGTTTGAGCAACTTTATGCGTAAAAGTGCCAAAAACGCTTAAAAACGTATAAAATCGCAACTTAACACGTAATTTCTAGCATATGACAATGATTTTCAATTCCAACCACTTCAACACTATAATACGTACCAAAGAGTGTTGTGTGTCAAGTTTCGTGCAAAACAAATAAAATTTGAGCTACTTTATGCGCAAAAGTGCCAAAATGCTAAAAAACGCATACAATCGGAACTTAATACATAATTTCTAGAATATGACTACGGTTTTCAATTCTAACCACTTCAGAACAATAATATGTACCAAATAGTGTTGTGTGACAAGTTTCGTGCAAAACAAACCCAGTTTGAGCTACTTTATGCGTAAAAGTGCCAAAAACGCATAAAAGTCCCAAATACGCTTAAAAACACATAAAATAGCAACTTAACACGTATTTTCTAGCATATGACTGTGATTTTCAGTTCTAACCATTTCAACACAACAATATATACCAAATAGTGTTGCGCGCCAAGTTTCGTGCAAAACAAACCAAGTTTGAGCTACTTTATGTGCAAAAGTGCCTAAAACGCTTAAAAACGCATAAAATCGCAACTTAACACGTAATTTCTAGCGTATGACTATGATTTTCAATTTTAACTACTTAAACACAATAACATATACCAAATAGTGTTGTGTGCCAAGTTTTGTCTAAAACAAACCAAGTTTGAGTTACTTTATGTGCAAAAGTGCCAAAAACGCTTAAAAACGCATAAAATCGCAACTTAACACGTAATTTCTAGCGTATGACTATGATTTTCGATTTTAACCTCTTCAACACATTAATATATTTAAAATAGTGTTGTGTGCCAAGTTTGGTGCAAAACAAACCAAGTTTGAGTTACTTTATGCGCAAAAGTGCCAAAAATGCTTAAAAACGCATAAAATCCAACTTAACACGTAATTTCTAGCATATGACTATGATTTTAAATTCTAACCACTTCAACACAATAATACGCACAAAATAGTGTTGTGTGCCATGTTTCGTGCAAAACAAATCAAATTTGTGCTACTTTATGCGCAAAAGTGCCAAAAACGCTTAAAAACGCATAAAATCGGAACTTAACACATAATTTCTAGCATATAACTATGGTTTTCAATTCTAACAACTTCAACACAATAATATATTCCAAATAGTGTTGTGTGACAAGTTTCGTTCAAAACAAACCAACTTTGAGCTACTTTATGCGCAAAAGTGCCAAAAATGCTAAAAAACACATGAAATCGCAACTTAACACGTAATTTCTAGCATATGACTATGATTTTCGATTCTAACCACTTCAAAAAAACAATATATACCAAATAGTGTTGCGCGCCAAGTTTTTTGCAAAACAAACCAAGTTTGAACTACTTTATGCGTAAAAGTGCAAAAAATGCTTAAAAACGCATAAAATCACAACTTAACATGTCATTTCAAGCATATGATTATGATTTGATATTTAACCACTTCAACACAATAATAAATACAAAATAGTATTGTGTGCCAAGTTTCGTGCAAAACAAACCATGTTTGAGCTACGTTATGCGCAAAAGTGCCAAAAACGCTTAAAAACACTTAAAATCGCAACTTAACACGTACTTTCTAGAATATGACAATGATTTTCAATTATAACCACTTCAACACAATAATATATACCAAATAGTGTTGTGTGCCAAGTTTCATGCAAAACAAACCGAGTTTGAGCTATTTTATGCGCAAAAGTGCCAAAAACGCTTACAAACGCATAAAATCGCAACTTAACACGTAATTTCTAGCGTATGACTATGATTTTAATTTCTAACCAATTCAACAAATTATTATACACCAAATAGTGTTGTGTGCCAAGTTTTGTGCAAAAACAAACCAAGTTTGAACTACTTTATGCGCAAAAGTGCCAAAAATGCTTAAATACGCATAAAATCGCAATTTAACACGTAATTTCTAGCATATGACTAAGTTTTTCAGATCTAACCACTTTAACACAATAATACATACCCAATAGTGTTGTGTGCCAAGTTTCGTGCAAAATAAACAAGGTTTGAGCTACTTTATGCGCAAAAGTACAAAAAACGCTTAAAAGCGCATAAAATCGCAATTTAACACATAATTTCTAGCATATGACTATGATTTTCAATTCTAACCACTTCAACACAATAATACATACCAAATATTTTTGTGTGCCAAGTTTCGTGCAAAACAAACAAAGTTTGAGCTACTTTAATATATATAAAATCGAAACAAACCAAGTTTGAGCTACGTTATGCGCAAAAGTGCCAAAAACGCATAAAATCGAAACTTAACACGCAATTTCTAGCATATGACTATGGTTTTCAATTATAACCACTTCAACACATTAATATATACCAAATAGTGTTTTGTGACAAGTTTCGTGCAAAACAAACAAAGTTTGATCTACTTTATACGCAAAAGTCTCAAATACGCTTAAAAACGCATAAAATCGCAACTTAACACGTAATTTCTAACATATGACTATGATTTTCAATTCTAACTACTTAAACACAATAATATATACCAAATAGTGTTGTGTGCCAAGTTTCGTGCAAATCAAACCGAGTTTGAGCTACTTTATGCGCAAAAGTTCCAAAAACGCTTAAAAACGCATAAAATCGCAACTTAAAACGTAATTTCTAGCGTATGACTATGATTTTAACTTCTAACCAATTCAACACAATAATACATACCAAATAGGGTTGTGTGCCAAGTTTCGTGCAAAACAAACCAAGTTTGAGCTACTTTATGCGTAAAAGTGCCAAAAACGCAAAAAATCGAAACTTAACACGTAATTTCTAGCATATGACTATGGTTTTCAATTATAACCACTTCAACACAATAATATATACCAAATAGTGTTGTGTGACAAGTTTCATGCAACACAAACCAAGTTTGAGCTACTTTATGCGCAAAAGTGCCAAAAACGCTTAAAAACGCATAAAATCGCAACTTAACACGTAATTTCTACCATATGATTATGATTTTAAAGTTTAACCACTTTACATAAAAATATATACCAAATAGTGTTGTGTGCTAAGTTTCGTGCAAAACAAACCAAGTTTGAGCTATTTTATGCGCAAAAGTCCCAAATACGCTTAAAAACGCATAAAATCGCAACTTAACGTGTAATTTCTAGCATATGACTATGATTTTCAATTCTAACTACTTAAACACAATAACATATACCAAATAGTGTTGTGTGCCAAGTTTTGTGCAAAACAAACCAAGTTACTTTATGTGCAAAAGTGTCAAATACGCTTAAAAACGCATAAAATCCAATTTAACACGTAATTTGTAGCATATGACTATCATTTTAAATTCTAACCACTTCAACACAATAATACGCACAAAATAGTTTTGTGTGCCAAGTTTCGTGAAAAATAAATCAAATTTGAGCTACTTTTTGCGCAAAAGTGCCAAAAACGCCTAAAATCGGAACTTAACACATAATTTCTGGCATATGACTATGGTTTTCAATTCTAACCACTTCAACACAATAATATATACCAAATAGTGTTGTGTGACAAGTTTCGTGCAAAACAAACCAAGTTTGAGCTACTTTATGCGCAAAAGTACCAAAAATGCTAAAAAACACATGAAATCGCAACTTAACACGTAATTTCTAGCATATGACTATGATTTTCAATTCTAACCACTTCAACAAAAAAATATATACCAAATAGTGTTGCGCCATGTTTCGTGCAAAACAAACCAAGTTTGAAATACTTTATGTGCAAAAGTGCCAAAAATGCTTAAAAACGCATTAAATCACAACTTAACATGTAATTTCTAGCATATGATTATGATTTCAATTTTAACCACTTCAACACAAAAATAAATACAAAATAGTATTGTGTGCCAAGTTTCGTGCAAAACACACCATGTTTGAGCAACTTTATGCGTAAAAGTGCCAAAAACGCTTAAAAACGCATAAAATCGCAACTTAACACGTAATTTCTAGCATATGACAATGATTTTCAATTCCAACCACTTCAACACTATAATACGTACCAAAGAGTGTTGTGTGTCAAGTTTCGTGCAAAACAAATAAAATTTGAGCTACTTTATGCGCAAAAGTGCCAAAATGCTAAAAAACGCATACAATCGGAACATAACACATAATTTCTAGAATATGACTATGGTTTTCAATTCTAACCACTTCAGAACAATAATATGTACCAAATAGTGTTGTGTGACAAGTTTCGTGCAAAACAAACCCACTTTGAGCTACTTTATGCGTAAAAGTGCTAAAAACGCATAAAAGTCCCAAATACGCTTAAAAACACATAAAATCGCAACTTAACACGTAATTTCTAGCATATGACTATGATTTTCAATTCTAACCACTTCAATACAACAATATATACCAAATAGTGTTGCGCGCAAGGTTTTGTGCAAAACAAACCAAGTTTGAACTACTTTATGCGCAAAACTGCCAAAAATTCTTAAAAACGCATAAAATCACAACTTAACATGTAATTTCTAGCATATGATTATGATTTCAATTTTAACCACTTAAACACAATAATAAATACAAAATAGTGTTGTGTGCCAAGTTTCGTGCAAAACAAACCAAGTTTGACCTACTTTATGCACAAAAGTGCCAAAAACGCTTAAAAACGCAAAAAATCGCAACTTAACACATAATTTCTAGTGTATGACTATGATTTTAATTTCTAACAACTTTAACACATTAATATATACCAAATAGTGTTTTGTGCCATGTATTGTGCAAAACGAACCAAGTTTCAGCTACTTTATGCGCAAAAGTGCCGAAAATGCTTAAAAGCGTATAAAATCACAACTTAACATGTAATTTCTAACATATGATTATGATTTCAATTTTAACCACTTCAACACAATAATAAATACAAAATAGTATTGTGTGCCAAGTTTCGTGCAAAACAAACCATGTTTGAGCAACTTTATGCGTAAAAGTGCCAAAAACGCTTAAAAACGCATAAAATCGCAACTTAACACGTAATTTCTAGCATATGACTTTGATTTTCAATTCCAACCACTTCAACACAATAATACGTACCAAAGAGTGTTGTGTGCCAAGTTTCGTGCAAAACAAATAAAATATAAGCTGCTTTATGCGCAAAAGTGCCAAAATGCTAAAAAACGCATACAATCGGAACTTAACACATAATTTCCAGAATATGACTATGGTTTTCAATTCTAACCACTTCAGAACAATAATATGTACCATATAGTGTTGTGTGACAAGTTTCGTGCAAAACAAACCAAGTTTATAGCTACTTTATGCGCAAAAGTCCCAAATACGCTTAAAAACACATAAAATCGCAACTTAACACGTATTTTCTAGCATATGACTGTGATTTTCAATTCTAACCATTTCAACACAACAATATATACCAAATAGTGTTGCGCGCCAAGTTTCGTGCAAAACAAACAAAGTTTGAGCTACTTTATGTGCAAAAGTGCCTAAAACGCTTAAAAACGCATAAAATCGCAACTTAACACGTAATTTCTAGCGTATGACTATGATTTTCAATTTTAACCACTTCAACACATTAATATATATAAAATAGTGTTGTGTGCCAAGGTTTGTGCAAAACAAAACAAGTTCTAGTTACTTTATGCGCAAAAGGGCCAGAAACGCTTAAAAACGCATAAAATCGCAATTTAACACGTAATTTCTAGCATATGACTATGATTTTAAATTCTAACCACTGCAACACAATAATACGTAAAAAATAGTGTTGTGTGCCAAGTTTCGTGCAAAACAAATCAAATTTTAGCTACTTTATGCGCAAAAGTGCCAAAAACGCTTAAAAAAGCATAAAATCGGAACTTAACACATAATTTCTAGCATACGACTATGGTTTTCAATTCTAACCACTTGAACACAATAATATATACTAAATAGTGTTGTGTGACAAGTTTCGTGCAAAACAAACGAAGTTTGAGCTACTTTATACGCAAAAGTGCCAAAAATGCTAAAAAACACGTGAAATCGCAACTTAACACCTAATTTCTAGCATATGACTATGATTTCCAATTCTAACCACTTCAACACAACAATATATACCAAATAGTGTTGCGCGCAAGGTTTTGTGCAAAACAAACCAAGTTTGAACTACTTTATGCGCAAAAGTGCCAAAAATTCTTAAAAACGCATAAAATCACAACTTAACATGTAATTTCTAGCATATGATTATGATTTCAATTTTAACCACTTAAACACAATAATAAATACAAAATAGTGTTGTGTGCCAAGTTTCGTGCAAAACAAACCATGTTTGAGCAACTTTATGCGTAAAAGTGCCAAAAACGCTTAAAAACGCAGAAAATCGCAACATAACACGTAATTTCTAGCATATGACTATGATTTTCAATTCCAACCACTTTAACACAATAATACGTACCAAAGAGTGTTGTGTGCCAAGTTTCGTGCAAAACAAATCAAATTTGAGCTACTTTATGCGCAAAAGTGCCAAAATGCTAAAAAACGCATACAATCGGAACTTAACACATAATTTCTAGAATATGACTATGGTTTTCAATTCTAACCACTTCAGAACAATAATATGTACCAAATAGTGTTGTGTGACAAGTTTCGTGCAAAACAAACCAAGTTTGAGCAACTTTATGCGCAAAAGTCCCAAATACGCTTAAAAACGCATAAAATCGCAACTTAACACGTATTTTCTAGCGTATGACTGTGATTTTCAATTCTAACCATTTCAACACAACAATATATAACAAATAGTGTTGCGCGCCAATATTCGTGCAAAACAAACCAAGTTTGAGCTACTTTATGTGCAAAAGTGCCTAAAACGCTTAAAAACGCATAAAATCGCAACTTAACACGTAATTTCTAGCGTATGACTATGATTTTAAATTTTAAGCACTTCAACACATTAATATATAAAAAATGGTGTTGTGTGCCAAGGTTTGTGCAAAACAAACCAAGTTCTAGTTACTTTATGCGCAAAAGGGCCAAAAACGCTTAAAAACGCATAAAATCGCAATTTAACACGTAATTTCTAGCATATGACTATGATTTTCAATATTAACCACTTCAACACAATAATACGTAAAAAATAGTGTTGTGTGCCAAGTTTCGTGCAAAACAAATCAAATTTTAGCTACTTTATGCGCAAAAGTGCCAAAAACGCTTAAAAACGCATAAAATCGGAACTTAACACATAATTTCTAGCATACGACTATGGTTTTCAATTCTAACCACATCAACACAATAATATATACTAAATAGTGTTGTGTGACAAGTTTCGTGCAAAACCAACGAAGTTTGAGCTACTTTATACGCAAAAGTGCCATAAATGCTAAAAAACACATGAAATCGCAACTTAACACGTAATTTCTAACATATGACTATGATTTTCAATTCTAACCACTTCAACACAACAATATATACCAAATAGTGTTGCGCGCAAGGTTTTGTGCAAAACTAACCAAGTTTGAACTACTTTATGCGCAAAAGTGCCAAAAATTCTTAAAAACGCATAAAATCACAACTTAAAATGTAATTTCTAGCATATGATTATGATTTCAATTTTAACCACTTAAACACAATAATAAATACAAAATAGTGTTGTGTGCCAAGTTTCGTGCAAAACAAACCAAGTTTGACCTACTTTATGCACAAAAGTGCCAAAAACGCTTAAAAACGCAAAAAATCGCAACTTAACACATAATTTCTAGTGTATGACTATGATTTTAATTTCTAACAACTTTAACACATTAATATATACCAAATAGTGTTTTGTGCCATGTATTGTGCAAAACGAACCAAGTTTCAGCTACTTTATGCGCAAAAGTGCCGAAAATGCTTAAAAGCGTATAAAATCACAACTTAACATGTAATTTCTAACATATGATTATGATTTCAATTTTAACCACTTCAACACAATAATAAATACAAAATAGTATTGTGTGCCAAGTTTCGTGCAAAACAAACCATGTTTGAGCAACTTTATGCGTAAAAGTTCCAAAAACGCTTAAAAAACGCATAAAATCGCAACTTAACACGTAATTTCTAGCATATGACTTTGATTTTCAATTCCAACCACTTCAACACAATAATACGTACCAAAGAGTGTTGTGTGCCAAGTTTCGTACAAAACAAATAAAATATAAGCTGCTTTATGCGCAAAAGTGCAAAAATGCTAAAAAACGCATACAATCGGAACTTAACACATAATTTCTAGAATATGACTATGGTTTTCAAATCTAACCACTTCAGAACAATAATATGTACCAAATAGTGTTGTGTGACAAATTTCGTGCAAAACAAACCAAGATTGAGCTACTTTATGTGCAAAAGTCCCAAATTCGCTTAAAAACGCATAAAATCGCAACTTAACACGTATTTTCTAGCGTATGACTGTGATTTTCAATTCTAACCATTTCAACACAACAATATATACCAAATAGTGTTGCGCGCCAAGTTTCGTGCAAAACAAACCAAGTTTGAGCTACTTTATGTGCAAAAGTGCCTAAAACGCTTAAAAACGCATAAAATCGCAACTTAACACGTAATTTCTAGCGTATGACTATGATTTTCAATTTTAACCACTTCAACACATTAATATATAAAAAATAGTGTTGTGTGCCAAGGTTTGTGCAAAACAAACCAAGTTCTAGTTACTTTATGCGCAAAAGGGCCAAAAACGCTTAAAAACACATAAAATCGCAATTTAACACGTAATTTCTAGCATATGACTATGATTTTCAATTCTAACCACTTCAACACAATAATACGTAAAAAATAGTGTTGTGTGCCAAGTTTCGTGCAAAACAAATCAAATTTTAGCTACTTTATGCGCAAAAGTGCCAAAAACGCTTAAAAACGCATAAAATCGGAACTTAACACATAATTTCTAGCATACGACTATGGTTTTCAATTCTAACCACATCAACACAATAATATATACTAAATAGTGTTGTGTGACAAGTTTCGTGCAAAACAAACGAAGTTTGAGCTACTTTATACGCAAAAGTGCCAAAAATGCTAAAAAACACATGAAATCGCAACTTAACACGTAATTTCTAACATATGACTATGATTTTCAATTCTTACCACTTCAACACAACAATATATACCAAATAGTGTTGCGCGCAAGGTTTTGTGCAAAACAAACCAAGTTTGAACTACTTTATGCGCAAAAGTGCCAAAAATTCTTAAAAACGCATAAAATCACAACTTAACATGTAATTTCTAGCATATGATTATGATTTCAATTTTAACCACTTAAACACAATAATAAATACAAAATAGTGTTGTGTGCCAAGTTTCGTGCAAAACAAACCAAGTTTGACCTACTTTATGCACAAAAGTGCCAAAAACGCTTAAAAACGCAAAAAATCACAACTTAACACATAATTTCTAGTGTATGACTATGATTTTAATTTCTAACAACTTTAACACATTAATATATACCAAATAGTGTTTTGTGCCATGTATTGTGCAAAACGAACCAAGTTTCAGCTACTTTATGCGCAAAAGTGCCGAAAATGCTTAAAAGCGTATAAAATCACAACTTAACATGTAATTTCTAACATATGATTATGATTTCAATTTTAACCACTTCAACACAATAATAAATACAAAATAGTATTGTGTGCCAAGTTTCGTGCAAAACAAACCATGTTTGAGCAACTTTATGCGTAAAAGTGCCAAAAACGCTTAAAAACGCATAAAATCGCAACCTAACACGTAATTTCTAGCATATGACTTTGATTATCAATTCCAACCACTTCAACACAATAATACGTACCAAAGAGTGTTGTGTGCCAAGTTTCGTGCAAAACAAATCAAATTTAAGCTGCTTTATGCGCAAAAGTGCCAAAATGCTAAAAAACGCATACAATCGGAACTTAACACATAATTTCTAGAATATGACTATGGTTTTCAATTCTAACCACTTCAGAACAATAATATGTACCAAATAGTGTTGTGTGACAAGTTTCGTGCAAAACAATCCAAGTTTGAGCTACTTTATGCGCAAAAGTCCCAAATACGCTTAAAAACACATAAAATCGCAACTTAACACGTATTTTCTAGCATATGACTGTGATTTTCAATTCTGACCATTTCAACACAACAATATATACCAAATAGTGTTGCGTGCCAAGTTTCGTGCAAAACAAACCAAGTTTGAGCTACTTTATGTGCAAAAGTTCCTAAAACGCTTAAAAACGCATAAAATCGCAACTTAACACGTAATTTCTAGCGTATGACTATGATTTTCAATTTTAACCACTTCAACACATTAATATATATAAAATAGTGTTGTGTGCCAAGGTTTGTGCAAAATAAACCAAGTTCTAGTTACTTTATGCGCAAAAGGGCCAAAAACGCTTAAAAACGCAAAAAATCGGAACTTAACACATAATTTCTAGCATATGAATATGGTTTTCAATTCTAACCACTTCAACACAATAATATATACTAAATAGTGTTGTGTGACAAGTTTCGTGCAAAACAAACGAAGTTTGAGCTACTTTATACGCAAAACTGCTAAAAATGCTAAAAAACACATGAAATCGCAACTTAACACGTAATTTCTAGCATATGACTATGATTTTCAATTCTAACCTCTTCAACTTAACAATATATACCAAATAGTGTTGCGCGCAAGGTTTTGTGCAAAATAAACCAAGTTTGAACTACTTTATGCGCAAAAGTGCCAAAAATTCTTAAAAACGCATAAAATCACAACTTAACATGTAATTTCTAGCATATGATTATGATTTCAATTTTAACAACTTAAACACAATAATAAATACAAAATAGTGTTGTGTGCCAAGTTTCGTGCAAAACAAACCAAGTTTGACCTACTTTATGCACAAAAGTGCCAAAAACGCTTAAAAACGCAAAAAATCGCAACTTAACACATAATTTCTAGTGTATGACTATGATTTTAATTTCTAACAACTTTAACACATTAATATGATTTTAATTTCTAACAACTTTAACACATTAATATATACCAAATAGTATTTTATGCCATGTTTTGTGCAAAACGAACCAAGTTTCAGCTACTTTATGCGCAAAAGTGCCGAAAATGCTTAAAAACGCATAAAATCACAACTTAACATGTAATTTCTAACATATGATTATGATTTCAATTTTAACCACTTCAACACAATAATAAATACAAAATAGTATTGTGTGCCAAGTTTCGTGCAAAACAAACCATGTTTGAGCAACTTTATGCGTAAAAGTGCCAAAAACGCTTAAAAACGCATAAAATCGCAACCTAACACGTAATTTCTAGCATATGACTTTGATTATCAATTCCAACCACTTCAACACAATAATACGTACCAAAGAGTGTTGTGTGCCAAGTTTCGTGCAAAACAAATCAAATTTAAGCTGCTTTATGCGCAAAAGTGCCAAAATGCTAAAAAACGCATACAATCGGAACTTAACACATAATTTCTAGAATATGACTATGGTTTTCAATTCTAACCACTTCAGAACAATAATATGTACCAAATAGTGTTGTGTGACAAGTTTCGTGCAAAACAATCCAAGTTTGAGCTACTTTATGCGCAAAAGTCCCAAATACGCTTAAAAACACATAAAATCGCAACTTAACACGTATTTTCTAGCATATGACTGTGATTTTCAATTCTGACCATTTCAACACAACAATATATACCAAATAGTGTTGCGTGCCAAGTTTCGTGCAAAACAAACCAAGTTTGAGCTACTTTATGTGCAAAAGTTCCTAAAACGCTTAAAAACGCATAAAATCGCAACTTAACACGTAATTTCTAGCGTATGACTATGATTTTCAATTTTAACCACTTCAACACATTAATATATATAAAATAGTGTTGTGTGCCAAGGTTTGTGCAAAATAAACCAAGTTCTAGTTACTTTATGCGCAAAAGGGCCAAAAACGCTTAAAAACGCAAAAAATCGGAACTTAACACATAATTTCTAGCATATGAATATGGTTTTCAATTCTAACCACTTCAACACAATAATATATACTAAATAGTGTTGTGTGACAAGTTTCGTGCAAAACAAACGAAGTTTGAGCTACTTTATACGCAAAACTGCTAAAAATGCTAAAAAACACATGAAATCGCAACTTAACACGTAATTTCTAGCATATGACTATGATTTTCAATTCTAACCTCTTCAACTTAACAATATATACCAAATAGTGTTGCGCGCAAGGTTTTGTGCAAAATAAACCAAGTTTGAACTACTTTATGCGCAAAAGTGCCAAAAATTCTTAAAAACGCATAAAATCACAACTTCACATGTAATTTCTAGCATATGATTATGATTTCAATTTTAACAACTTAAACACAATAACAAATACAAAATAGTGTTGTGTGCCAAGTTTCGTGCAAAACAAACCAAGTTTGACCTACTTTATGCACAAAAGTGCCAAAAACGCTTAAAAACGCAAAAAATCGCAACTTAACACATAATTTCTAGTGTATGACTATGATTTTAATTTCTAACAACTTTAACACATTAATATGATTTTAATTTCTAACAACTTTAACACATTAATATATACCAAATAGTATTTTATGCCATGTTTTGTGCAAAACGAACCAAGTTTCAGCTACTTTATGCGCAAAAGTGCCGAAAATGCTTAAAAACGCATAAAATCACAACTTAACATGTAATTTCTAACATATGATTATGATTTCAATTTTAACCACTTCAACACAATAATAAATACAAAATAGTATTGTGTGCCAAGTTTCGTGCAAAACAAACCATGTTTGAGCAACTTTATGCGTAAAAGTGCCAAAAACGCTTAAAAACGCATAAAATCGCAACCTAACACGTAATTTCTAGCATATGACTTTGATTATCAATTCCAACCACTTCAACACAATAATACGTACCAAAGAGTGTTGTGTGCCAAGTTTCGTGCAAAACAAATCAAATTTAAGCTGCTTTATGCGCAAAAGTGCCAAAATGCTAAAAAACGCATACAATCGGAACTTAACACATAATTTCTAGAATATGACTATGGTTTTCAATTCTAACCACTTCAGAACAATAATATGTACCAAATAGTGTTGTGGGACAAGTTTCGTGCAAAACAATCCAAGTTTGAGCTACTTTATGCGCAAAAGTCCCAAATACGCTTAAAAACACATAAAATCGCAACTTAACACGTATTTTCTAGCATATGACTGTGATTTTCAATTCTGACCATTTCAACACAACAATATATACCAAATAGTGTTGCGTGCCAAGTTTCGTGCAAAACAAACCAAGTTTGAGCTACTTTATGTGCAAAAGTTCCTAAAACGCTTAAAAACGCATAAAATCGCAACTTAACACGTAATTTCTAGCGTATGACTATGATTTTCAATTTTAACCACTTCAACACATTAATATATATAAAATAGTGTTGTGTGCCAAGGTTTGTGCAAAATAAACCAAGTTCTAGTTACTTTATGCGCAAAAGGGCCAAAAACGCTTAAAAACGCAAAAAATCGGAACTTAACACATAATTTCTAGCATATGAATATGGTTTTCAATTCTAACCACTTCAACACAATAATATATACTAAATAGTGTTGTGTGACAAGTTTCGTGCAAAACAAACGAAGTTTGAGCTACTTTATACGCAAAACTGCTAAAAATGCTAAAAAACACATGAAATCGCAACTTAACACGTAATTTCTAGCATATGACTATGATTTTCAATTCTAACCTCTTCAACTTAACAATATATACCAAATAGTGTTGCGCGCAAGGTTTTGTGCAAAATAAACCAAGTTTGAACTACTTTATGCGCAAAAGTGCCAAAAATTCTTAAAAACGCATAAAATCACAACTTAACATGTAATTTCTAGCATATGATTATGATTTCAATTTTAACAACTTAAACACAATAATAAATACAAAATAGTGTTGTGTGCCAAGTTTCGTGCAAAACAAACCAAGTTTGACCTACTTTATGCACAAAAGTGCCAAAAACGCTTAAAAACGCAAAAAATCGCAACTTAACACATAATTTCTAGTGTATGACTATGATTTTAATTTCTAACAACTTTAACACATTAATATGATTTTAATTTCTAACAACTTTAACACATTAATATATACCAAATAGTATTTTATGCCATGTTTTGTGCAAAACGAACCAAGTTTCAGCTACTTTATGCGCAAAAGTGCCGAAAATGCTTAAAAACGCATAAAATCACAACTTAACATGTAATTTCTAACATATGATTATGATTTCAATTTTAACCACTTCAACACAATAATAAATACAAAATAGTATTGTGTGCCAAGTTTCGTGCAAAACAAACCATGTTTGAGCAACTTTATGCGTAAAAGTGCCAAAAACGCTTAAAAACGCATAAAATCGCAACCTAACACGTAATTTCTAGCATATGACTTTGATTATCAATTCCAACCACTTCAACACAATAATACGTACCAAAGAGTGTTGTGTGCCAAGTTTCGTGCAAAACAAATCAAATTTAAGCTGCTTTATGCGCAAAAGTGCCAAAATGCTAAAAAACGCATACAATCGGAACTTAACACATAATTTCTAGAATATGACTATGGTTTTCAATTCTAACCACTTCAGAACAATAATATGTACCAAATAGTGTTGTGTGACAAGTTTCGTGCAAAACAATCCAAGTTTGAGCTACTTTATGCGCAAAAGTCCCAAATACGCTTAAAAACACATAAAATCGCAACTTAACACGTATTTTCTAGCATATGACTGTGATTTTCAATTCTGACCATTTCAACACAACAATATATACCAAATAGTGTTGCGTGCCAAGTTTCGTGCAAAACAAACCAAGTTTGAGCTACTTTATGTGCAAAAGTTCCTAAAACGCTTAAAAACGCATAAAATCGCAACTTAACACGTAATTTCTAGCGTATGACTATGATTTTCAATTTTAACCACTTCAACACATTAATATATATAAAATAGTGTTGTGTGCCAAGGTTTGTGCAAAATAAACCAAGTTCTAGTTACTTTATGCGCAAAAGGGCCAAAAACGCTTAAAAACGCAAAAAATCGGAACTTAACACATAATTTCTAGCATATGAATATGGTTTTCAATTCTAACCACTTCAACACAATAATATATACTAAATAGTGTTGTGTGACAAGTTTCGTGCAAAACAAACGAAGTTTGAGCTACTTTATACGCAAAACTGCTAAAAATGCTAAAAAACACATGAAATCGCAACTTAACACGTAATTTCTAGCATATGACTATGATTTTCAATTCTAACCTCTTCAACTTAACAATATATACCAAATAGTGTTGCGCGCAAGGTTTTGTGCAAAATAAACCAAGTTTGAACTACTTTATGCGCAAAAGTGCCAAAAATTCTTAAAAACGCATAAAATCACAACTTAACATGTAATTTCTAGCATATGATTATGATTTCAATTTTAACAACTTAAACACAATAACAAATACAAAATAGTGTTGTGTGCCAAGTTTCGTGCAAAACAAACCAAGTTTGACCTACTTTATGCACAAAAGTGCCAAAAACGCTTAAAAACGCAAAAAATCGCAACTTAACACATAATTTCTAGTGTATGACTATGATTTTAATTTCTAACAACTTTAACACATTAATATGATTTTAATTTCTAACAACTTTAACACATTAATATATACCAAATAGTATTTTATGCCATGTTTTGTGCAAAACGAACCAAGTTTCAGCTACTTTATGCGCAAAAGTGCCGAAAATGCTTAAAAACGCATAAAATCACAACTTAACATGTAATTTCTAACATATGATTATGATTTCAATTTTAACCACTTCAACACAATAATAAATACAAAATAGTATTGTGTGCCAAGTTTCGTGCAAAACAAACCATGTTTGAGCAACTTTATGCGTAAAAGTGCCAAAAACGCTTAAAAACGCATAAAATCGCAACCTAACACGTAATTTCTAGCATATGACTTTGATTATCAATTCCAACCACTTCAACACAATAATACGTACCAAAGAGTGTTGTGTGCCAAGTTTCGTGCAAAACAAATCAAATTTAAGCTGCTTTATGCGCAAAAGTGCCAAAATGCTAAAAAACGCATACAATCGGAACTTAACACATAATTTCTAGAATATGACTATGGTTTTCAATTCTAACCACTTCAGAACAATAATATGTACCAAATAGTGTTGTGTGACAAGTTTCGTGCAAAACAATCCAAGTTTGAGCTACTTTATGCGCAAAAGTCCCAAATACGCTTAAAAACACATAAAATCGCAACTTAACACGTATTTTCTAGCATATGACTGTGATTTTCAATTCTGACCATTTCAACACAACAATATATACCAAATAGTGTTGCGTGCCAAGTTTCGTGCAAAACAAACCAAGTTTGAGCTACTTTATGTGCAAAAGTTCCTAAAACGCTTAAAAACGCATAAAATCGCAACTTAACACGTAATTTCTAGCGTATGACTATGATTTTCAATTTTAACCACTTCAACACATTAATATATATAAAATAGTGTTGTGTGCCAAGGTTTGTGCAAAATAAACCAAGTTCTAGTTACTTTATGCGCAAAAGGGCCAAAAACGCTTAAAAACGCAAAAAATCGGAACTTAACACATAATTTCTAGCATATGAATATGGTTTTCAATTCTAACCACTTCAACACAATAATATATACTAAATAGTGTTGTGTGACAAGTTTCGTGCAAAACAAACGAAGTTTGAGCTACTTTATACGCAAAACTGCTAAAAATGCTAAAAAACACATGAAATCGCAACTTAACACGTAATTTCTAGCATATGACTATGATTTTCAATTCTAACCTCTTCAACTTAACAATATATACCAAATAGTGTTGCGCGCAAGGTTTTGTGCAAAATAAACCAAGTTTGAACTACTTTATGCGCAAAAGTGCCAAAAATTCTTAAAAACGCATAAAATCACAACTTAACATGTAATTTCTAGCATATGATTATGATTTCAATTTTAACAACTTAAACACAATAATAAATACAAAATAGTGTTGTGTGCCAAGTTTCGTGCAAAACAAACCAAGTTTGACCTACTTTATGCACAAAAGTGCCAAAAACGCTTAAAAACGCAAAAAATCGCAACTTAACACATAATTTCTAGTGTATGACTATGATTTTAATTTCTAACAACTTTAACACATTAATATGATTTTAATTTCTAACAACTTTAACACATTAATATATACCAAATAGTATTTTATGCCATGTTTTGTGCAAAACGAACCAAGTTTCAGCTACTTTATGCGCAAAAGTGCCGAAAATGCTTAAAAACGCATAAAATCACAACTTAACATGTAATTTCTAACATATGATTATGATTTCAATTTTAACCACTTCAACACAATAATAAATACAAAATAGTATTGTGTGCCAAGTTTCGTGCAAAACAAACCATGTTTGAGCAACTTTATGCGTAAAAGTGCCAAAAACGCTTAAAAACGCATAAAATCGCAACCTAACACGTAATTTCTAGCATATGACTTTGATTATCAATTCCAACCACTTCAACACAATAATACGTACCAAAGAGTGTTGTGTGCCAAGTTTCGTGCAAAACAAATCAAATTTAAGCTGCTTTATGCGCAAAAGTGCCAAAATGCTAAAAAACGCATACAATCGGAACTTAACACATAATTTCTAGAATATGACTATGGTTTTCAATTCTAACCACTTCAGAACAATAATATGTACCAAATAGTGTTGTGTGACAAGTTTCGTGCAAAACAATCCAAGTTTGAGCTACTTTATGCGCAAAAGTCCCAAATACGCTTAAAAACACATAAAATCGCAACTTAACACGTATTTTCTAGCATATGACTGTGATTTTCAATTCTGACCATTTCAACACAACAATATATACCAAATAGTGTTGCGTGCCAAGTTTCGTGCAAAACAAACCAAGTTTGAGCTACTTTATGTGCAAAAGTTCCTAAAACGCTTAAAAACGCATAAAATCGCAACTTAACACGTAATTTCTAGCGTATGACTATGATTTTCAATTTTAACCACTTCAACACATTAATATATATAAAATAGTGTTGTGTGCCAAGGTTTGTGCAAAATAAACCAAGTTCTAGTTACTTTATGCGCAAAAGGGCCAAAAACGCTTAAAAACGCAAAAAATCGGAACTTAACACATAATTTCTAGCATATGAATATGGTTTTCAATTCTAACCACTTCAACACAATAATATATACTAAATAGTGTTGTGTGACAAGTTTCGTGCAAAACAAACGAAGTTTGAGCTACTTTATACGCAAAACTGCTAAAAATGCTAAAAAACACATGAAATCGCAACTTAACACGTAATTTCTAGCATATGACTATGATTTTCAATTCTAACCTCATCAACTTAACAATATATACCAAATAGTGTTGCGCGCAAGGTTTTGTGCAAAATAAACCAAGTTTGAACTACTTTATGCGCAAAAGTGCTAAAAATTCTTAAAAACGCATAAAATCACAACTTAACATGTAATTTCTAGCATATGATTATGATTTCAATTTTAACAACTTAAACACAATAATAAATACAAAATAGTGTTGTGTGCCAAGTTTCGTGCAAAACAAACCAAGTTTGACCTACTTTATGCACAAAAGTGCCAAAAACGCTTAAAAACGCAAAAAATCGCAACTTAACACATAATTTCTAGTGTATGACTATGATTTTAATTTCTAACAACTTTAACACATTAATATGATTTTAATTTCTAACAACTTTAACACATTAATATATACCAAATAGTATTTTATGCCATGTTTTGTGCAAAACGAACCAAGTTTCAGCTACTTTATGCGCAAAAGTGCCGAAAATGCTTAAAAACGCATAAAATCACAACTTAACATGTAATTTCTAACATATGATTATGATTTCAATTTTAACCACTTCAACAAAATAATAAATACAAAATAGTTTTGTGTGCCACGTTTCGTGAAAAAAAACCATGTTTGAGCTACTTTATGCGCAAAAGTGCCAAAAACGCTTAAAAACGCATAAAATCGCAACGTAACACGTAATTTCTAGCATATGACTATGATTTTCAATTCTAACCACTTCAACACAATAATACGTACCAAATAATGTTGTGTACCATGTTTCGTGCAAAACAAATCAAATTTGAGCTACTTTATGCGCAAAAGTGCCAAAATGCTAAAAAACGCATACAATCGGAACTTAACACATAATTTCCAGAATATGACTATGGTTTTCAATTCTAACCACTTCAGAACAATAATATGTACCAAATAGTGTTGTGTGACAAGTTTCGTGCAAAACAAACCAAGTTTGAGCTACTTTATGCGCAAAAGTCCCAAATACGCTTAAAAACACATAAAATCGCAACTTAACACGTATTTTCTAGCATATGACTGTGATTTTCAATTCTAACCATTTCAACACAACAATATATACCAAATAGTGTTGCGCGCCAAGTTTCGTGCGAAATAAACGCATAAAATCGCAACTTAACATGTAATTTCTAGCATATGATTATGATTTCAATTTTAACCACTTAAACACAATAATGAATACAAAATAGTGTTGTGTGCCAAGTTAAGTGCAAAACAAACAAAGTTTGACCTACTATATGTACAAAAGTGCCAAAAACGCTTAAAAACGCAAAAAATCGCAACTTAACACATAATTTCTAGTGTATGACTATGATTTTAATTTCTAACAACTTTAACACATTAATATGATTTTAATTTCTAACAACTTTAACACATTAATATATACCGAATAGTGTTTTGTGCCATGTTTTGTGCAAAACAAACCAAGTTTCAGCTACTTTATGCGCAAAAGTGCCGAAAATGCTTAAAAACGCATAAAATCACAACTTAACATGTAATTTCTAACATATGATTATGATTTCAATTTTAACCACTTCAACAAAATAATAAATACAAAATAGTTTTGTGTGCCACGTTTCGTGAAAAAAAACCATGTTTGAGCTACTTTATGCGCAAAAGTGCCAAAAACGCTTAAAAATGCATAAAATCGCAACGTAACACGTAATTTCTAGCATATGACTATGATTTTCAATTCTAACCACTTCAACACAATAATACGTACCAAAGAGTGTTGTGTGCCATGTTTCGTGCAAAACAAATCAAATTTGAGCTATTTTATGCGCAAAAGTGCCAAAATGATAAAAAACGCATAAAATCGGAACTTAACACATAATTTCAAGAACATGACTATGATTTTCAATTCTGACCATTTCAACACAATAATATATACCAAATAGTGTTGCGCGCCAAGTGTCGTGCAAAACAAACCAAGTTTGAACTACTTTATGCGCAAAATTCCCCAATACGCTTAAAAACGCATACAATCACAACTTAACACGTAATTTTTAGCATATAACTAAAATTTTCAATTCTAACTACTTAAACACAATAATATATACCAAATACTTTTGTGTGCCATGTTTCGTGTGAAACAAACCGAGTTTGAGCTACTTTATGCGCAAAAGTGCCAAAAACGCTTAAAAACGCATAAAATCGCAACTTAACACATAATTTCTAGCGTATAACTATGATTTTAATTTCTAACAACTTTAAAACATTAATATATACCAAATAGTGTTTTGTGCCATGTTTTGTGCAAAACAAATCTACTTTATGCGCAAAAGTGCCAAAAACGCTTATAAACGCATAAAATCGCAATTTAACACGTTATTTCTAGCATATGACTATGATTTTAAATTCTAACCACTTCAACACAATAATACATAAAAAATAGTGTTGTGTGCCCAGTTTCGTGCAAAATAAACCAAGTTAGAGCTACTTTATGCGCAAAAGTGCCAAAAACGCTTAAAAATGCATAAAATCAGAACTTAACACGTAATTTCTAGCATTTTACTATGGTTTTCAATTCTATCCACTTCAACACAATAATATATACCAAATAGTGTTGTGTGACAAGTTTTGTGCAAAACAAACCAAGTTTGAGCTACTTTATGCGCAAAACTGCCAAAAACGCTTAAAAACACATTAAATCGCAACTTAACATGTAATTTCTAGCATATGACTATGATTTTCAATTATAACCACTTCAACACAACAATATATACCAAATAGTGTTGCGCACCATGTTTCATGCAAAACAAACCAAGTTTGAACAACTTCATGCGCAAAAGTGCCAAAAATGCTTAAAAAACGCATAAAAACGCATAAAATCACAACTTAACATGTAATTTCTAGTATATGATTATGATTATCAATTTTAACCACTTAAACACAATAATAAATACCAAATAGTGTTGTGTGCCAAGTTTCGTGCAAAACAAACCAAGTTTTAGCTACTTTATGCGCAAAAGTGCCAAAAATGCTAAAAAATACATTAAATCGCAACTTAACACGTAATTTCTAGCATATGACTATGATTTTCAATTCTAACCACTTCAACAAAACAATATATACCATATAGTGTTGCGCGCAAAGTTTCGTGCAAAACAAAACAAGTTTGAACTACTTTATGCGCAAAAGTCCCCAACACGCTTAAAAACGCATAAAATCACAACTTAACACGTAATTTCTAACATATGACTATGATTTTCAATTCTAACAACTTGAACACAATAATATATACCAAATAGTGTTGTGTGCCAAGTTTCGTGCGAAACACACTGAGTTTGAGCTACTTTATGCGCAAACGTGCCAAGAACGCTTAAAAAACTTAACACATAATTTCTAGTGTATGACTATAATTTTAATTTCTATAAACTTAAACACATTAATATATACCAAATAGTGTTTTGTGCCATGTTATGTGCGGAACAAATTAAGTTTCAGCTACTTTATGCGCAAAAGTGCCGAAAATGCTTAAAAACGCATAAAATCACAACTTAACACGTATTTCTAATATATGATTATGATTTTAAATTCTAACCACTTCAACACAATAAATCATACCAAATAGTGTTGTGTGCCAAGTTTCGTGCAAAACAAACCAAGTTTGAGCTACGTTATGCGCAAAAGTGCCAAAAACGCTTAAAAATGCATAAAATAGGAATTTAACACGTAATTTTCTAGCATATTACTATGGTTTTCAATTCTAACCACTTCAACACAATAATATATACCAAATAGTGTTGTGTGACAAGTTTCGTGCAAAACAAACCAAGTTTGTGCTACTTTATGCGCAAAAGTGGTAAAAACACTTAAAAACACATTAAATCGCAACTTAACACGTAATTTCTAGCGTATGACTATTATTTAAATTTCTAACCAATTCAACACATTAATATATACCAAATAGTGATGTGTGCCAAGTTTCGTGCAAAACAAACCAAGTTTGATCTACTTTATGCGCAAAAGTGACAAAAACGCTTAAAAACGCATAAAATCGGAATTTAACATGTAATTTCTAGCATATGACTATGATTTTAAATTCTAACCACTTCAACACAATAATATATACAAAAATAACCAAGTTTGAGCTACTTGATGCGCAAAAGTGCCAAAAACGCTTATAAACGCATAAAATCGCAATTTAACACGTAATTTCTAGCATATGACTATGATTTTAAATTCTATCCACTTCAACACAATAATACATAACAAATAGTGTTGTGTGCCAAGTTTCGTGCAAAAAAAACCAAGTTAGAGCTACTTAATGCGCAAAAGTGCCAAAAACGCTTAAAAATGCATAAAATCGGAACTTAACACGTAATTTCTAGCATTTTACTATGGTTTTCAATTCTAACCACTTCAACACAATAATACATACCAAATTGTGTTCTGTGACAAGTTTTGTGCAAAACAAACCAAGTTTGAGCTACTTTATTCGCAAAAGTGCCAAAAATGATTAAAAACGCATAAAAACGCATAAAATCACAACTTAACATGTAATTTCTAGCATAGGATTATGATTTTCAATTTTAACCACTTAACCACAATAATAAATAACAAATAGTGTTGTGTTCCAAGTTTCGTGCAAAACAAACCAAGTTTGAGCTACTTTATACGCAAAAGTCCCAAATACGCTTAAAAACGCATAAAATCGCAACTTAACACGTAATTTTTAGCATATGACTATAATTTTCAATTCTAACTACTTAAACACAATAATGTATACCAAATAGTGTTGTGTGCCATGTTTCGTTCAAAACAAACCGAGTTGGAGCTACTTTATCCGCAAAAGTGCAAAAAACGCTTAAAAACATATAAAATCGCAACTTAACACGTAATTTCTAGCGTATGACTATGATTTTAATTTCTAACCAATTCAACACATTAATATATACCAAATAGTGTTGTGTGCCAGGTTTTGTGCAAAACAAACCAAGTTTGAACCACTTTTTCCGCAAAAGTGCAAAAAACGCTTAAATACGTATAAAATCGCAATTTAACACGTAATTTCTAGCATATGACAATGTTTTTCCATTCTAACCACTTCAACATAATAATACATACCAAATAGTGTTGTTTGCCAAGTTTCGTGCAAAACAAACCAAGTTTTAGCTACTTTATGCGCAAAAGTGACAAAGATGCTTAAAAACGCATAAAATCGGAATTTAACACGTAATTTTTAGCATATGACTACGATTTTAAATTCTTACCACTTCAACACAATAATATATACAAAATAGTGTTGTGTTCGTACAAAAATAACCAAGTTGGTACTTTATGCGCAAAAGTGCCAAAAATGCTTAAAAACACATAAAATCGCAACTTAACACGTAATTTCTAGCATATGATTATGATTTTAATTTTAACCACTTAAACAAAATAATAAATACAAAATAGTGTTGTGTGCCAAATTGCGTTCAAAACAAACCAAGTTTGAGCTACTTTATGCGCAAAAGTGCCAAAAACGCTTAAAAATGCATAAAATCGCAATTTAAAACGTAATTTCTAGCATATGACTATGATTTTCAATTCTAACCATTTCAACACAATAATACGTACCAAATAGTGTTGTGTGCAAAGTTTCATGCAAAACAAATCAAATTTGAGCTACTTTATGCGTAAAAGTTCCAAAATGCTAAAAAACGCATAAAATCGGAACTTAACACATAATTTCTAGCATATGACTACGGTTTTCAATTCTAACCACTTCAACACAATAGTATATAGCAAATAGTGTTGTGTGACAAGTTTCGTGCAAAACAAACCAAGTTTGAGCTACTTTATGTGCAAAAGTACCAAAAATGCTAAAAAATACATAAAATCGCAACTTAACACGTAATTTCTAGCATATGACTATGATTTTCAATTCTAACCACTTCAACAAAACAATATATACCAAATAGTGTTGCGCCCCAAGTTTCGTGCAAAACAAACCAAGTTTGAACTACTTTATGCGCAAAAGTCCCCAATACGCTTAAAAACGTATAAAATCACAACTTAACACGTAATTTCTAGCATATGACTATGATTTTCAATTCTAACAACTTGAACACAATAATATATACCAAATAGTGTTGTGTGCCATGTTTTGTGCAAAACAAACTAAGTTTGAGCTACTTTATGCGTAAAAGTGCCAAAAACGCTTATAAACGCATAAAATCGCAATTTAACACGTAATTTCTAGCATATGACTATGATTTTAAATTCTAACCACTTCAACACATATAAATCATACCAAAAAGTGTTGTGTGCCAAGTTTCGTGCAAAACAAATCAAGTTTGAGCTACGTTATGCGCAAAAGTGCCAAAAACGCTTAAAAATGCATAAAATAGGAACTTAACACGTAATTTCAAGCAGATTACTATGGTTTTAATTTCTAACCACTTCAACACAATAATATATACCAAATAGTGTTGTGTGACAAGTTTCGTGCAAAACAAACCAAGTTTGTGCTACTTTATGCGCAAATGTGGTAAAAACGCTTAAAAACACATAAAATCGCAACTTAACACGTAATTTCTAGCATATGACTATGATTTTCAATTCTAACAACTTCAACACAACAATATATACCAAATAGTGTTGCGCGCCAAGTTTCGTGCAAAACAAACCAAGTTTGAACTACTTTATGCGCAAAAGTGCTAAAAACACTTAAAAACGCACAAAATCACAACTTAATATGTAATTTCTCGCATATGATTATGATTTTCAATTTTAACCACTTGAACACAATAATAAATACCAAATAGTGTTGTTTGCCAAGTTTCGTGAAAAACAAACCAAGTTTGACCTACTTTATGCGCAAAAGTCCCAAATAAGCTTAAAAAAGCATAACATCGTAACTAAACACGTAATTTCAAGCATATGACTATGATTTTCAATTCTATCTTTTTAAACACAATATAATATACCAAATAGTGTTGTGTGCCAAGTTTCGTGCAAAACAAACAAAGTTTGAGTTTCTTTATGCACAAAAGTGACAAAAACGCTAAAAAACCCTTAAAATCGCAACTTAACACGTAATGTCTAATATATGACTATGATTTTCAATTCTAACCACTTCAACACAATAATATATAGTAAATAGTGTTGTGTGCCATGTTTTTTGTGCAAAACAAACGAAGTTTGAGCTACTTTATGCGCAAAAGTAACAAAAACGCTTAAAATGCATAAAATCGCAATTTAACACGTAATTTCTAGCATATGACTATGATTTTCAATTCTTATCACTTCAACACAATAATACATACCAAATAGTGTGGCGTGCCAAGTTTTGTGCAAAACAAGCCAAGTTTGAGCTACTTTATACGCAAAAGTGTCAAAAACGGTTAAAAACGCATTAAATCGGAACTTAACACGTAATTTCTAGCATATGACAATGGTTTTAAATTCTAACTACTTCAAAACAATAATATATACCAAATAGTGTTGTGTGACAAGTTTCGTGCAAAACAAACCAAGTTTGAGCTACTTTATGCGCAAAAGTGCCAAAAATGCTTAAAAACACATAAAATCGCAACTTAACACTTAATTTCTAGCATATGACCATGATTTTCCATTCTAACCACTTCAACACAACATTATATACCAAATAGTGTTGTGTGCCAAGTTTCGTGCAAAACAAACCAAGTTTGAGCTTCTTTTTGCGCAACAGTGCCGAAAACGCTTAAAAACCCTTAAAATCGCAACGTAACACGTAATTTCTAGTGTATGACTATGATTTTCAATTCTAACCACTTCAACACTATAATATATACCAAATAGTGTTGTGCGCCAAGTTTTGTGAAAAAATAAACCAAGTTTGAGCTACTTTATGCGCAAAAGTGACAAAAACGCTTAAAAACGCTTAAAATCGCAATTTAACACGTAATTTCTAGCATATGACTATGATTTGCAAAATTCTAACCACTTCAACACAATAATACATATCAAATAATTTTGTGTGCCAAGTTTCGTGCAAAATCAACCATGTTTGAGCTACTTTATGCGCAAAAGTCCCAAATAAGCTTAAAAAAGCATAACATCGTAACTAAACACGTAATTTCAAGCATATGACTATGATTTTCAATTCTATCTTTTTAAACACAATAATATATACCAAATAGTGTTGTGTGCCAAGTTTCGTGCAAAACAAACAAAGTTTGAGTTTCTTTATGCGCAAAAGTGACAAAAACGCTAAAAAACCCTTAAAATCGCAACTTAACACGTAATGTCTAATATATGACTATGATTTTCAATTCTAACCACTTCAACACAATAATATATAGTAAATAGTGTTGTGTGCCATGTTTTGTGCAAAACAAACGAAGTTTGAGCTACTTTATGCGCAAAAGTAACAAAAACGCTTAAAATGCATAAAATCGCAATTTAACACGTAATTTCTAGCATATGATATATGATTTTCAATTCTTACCACTTCAACACAATAATACATACCAAATAGTGTGGTGTGCCATGTTTTGTGCAAAACAAGCCAAGTTTGAGCTACTTTATGCGCAAAAGTGTCAAAAACGGTTAAAAACGCATTAAATCGGAACTTAACACGTAATTTCTAGCATATGACAATGGTTTTAAATTCTAACTACTTCAACACAATAATATATACCAAATAGTGTTGTGTGACAAGTTTCGTGCAAAACAAACCAAGTTTGAGCTACTTTATGCGCAAAAGTGCCAAAAATACTTAAAAAACACATAAAGTCGCAACTTAACACGTAATTTCTAGTATATGACTATGATTTTCAATTCTAACCACTTAAACACAACAATATATACCAAATCGTGTTGCGCGCCAAGTTTCGTGCAAAACAAACCAAGTTTGAACTACTTGAAACGCAAAAGTCCCCAATACGCTTAAAAACGCATAAAATCACAACTTAACACGTATTTTCTAGCATATGACTATGATTTTCAATTCTAACTACTTAAACACAATAATATATACCAAATAGTGTTGTGTCCAAGTTTCGTGCTAAACAAACCGAGTTTGAGCTACTTTATGTGCAAAAGTGCCAAAAACGCTTAAAAACGCATAAAATCGCAATTTAACACGTAATTTCAAGCGTATGACTATGATTTCAATTTCTAATAACTTCAACACATTAATATATACCAAATAGGGTTTTGTGCCACGTTTTGTGCAAAACAAACCAAGTTTGAGCTACTTTATGCGCAAAAGTGCCAAAAACGCTTAAAAACGCATAAAATCGCAATTTAACACGTAATTTTCTAGCATACGACAATGTTTTTCAATTCTAACCACTTCAACACAATAATACATACCAAATAGTGTTGTGTGCCAAGTTTTGTGCAAAACAAACCAAGTTTGAGCTACTTTATGCACAAAAGTGCCAAAAATGCTTAAAAACACAGAAAATCGCAACTTAACACTTAATTTCTAGCATATGACCATGATTTTCCATTCTAACCACTTCAACACAACATTATATACCAAAAAGTGTTGTGTGCCAAGTTTCGTGCAAAACAAACCAAGTTTGAGCTTCTTTTTGCGCAACAGTGCCGAAAACGCTTAAAAACCCTTAAAATCCCAACGTAACACGTAATTTCTAGTGTATGACTATGATTTTCAATTCTAACCACTTCAACCCTATAATATATACCAAATAGTGTTGTGCGCCAAGTTTTGTGAAAAATAAACCTAGTTTGAGCTACTTTATGCGCAAAATTGACAAAAACGCTTAAAAACGCATAAAATCGCAATTTAACATGTAATGTCTAGCATATGACTATGATTTGCAAAATTCTAACCACTTCAACACAATAATACATATCCAATAGTTTTGTGTGCCAAGTTTCGTGCAAAACCAACCAAGTTTGAGCTACTTTATGCGCAAAAGTGCCAAAAACGGTTAAAAACGCATAAAATCGGAACTTAACACGTAATTTCTAGCATATGACAATGGTTTTCAATTCTGAATACTTCAACACAAGAATATATACCAAATAGTGTTGTGTGACAAGTTTCGTGCAAAACAAACCAAGTTTGAGCTACTTTATGCGCAAAAGTGCCAAAAAACGCTTAAAAATGCATAAAATCGAAATTTAACACGTAATTTCTAGCATATGAATATGATTTTCAATTTTTACCACTTCAACACAATAATACATACCAATAGTGTGGGTGTGCCAAGTTTTGTGCAAAACAAGCCAAGTTTGAGCAACTTTATTGCGCAAAAAGTGTCAAAAATGGTTAAAAACGCATTAAATCGGAACTTAACACGTAATTTCTAGCATATGACAATGGTTTTAAATTCTAACTACTTCAAAACAATAATATATACCAAATAGTGTTGTGTGACAAGTTTCGTGCAAAACAAACCAAGTTTGAGCTACTTTATGCGCAAAAGTGCCAAAAATACTTAAAAACACATAAAGTCGCAACTTAACACGTAATTTCTAGCATATGACTATGATTTTCAATTCTAACCACTTAAACATAACAATATCTACCAAATCGTGTTGGCGCCAAGTTTCGTGCAAAACAAACCAAGTTTGAACTACTTGAAGCGCAAAAGTCCCCCAATACGCTTAAAAACGCATAAAATCACAACTTAACACGTATTTTCTAGCATATGACTATGATTTTCAATTCTAACTACTTAAACACAATAATATATACCAAATAGTGTTGTGTCCAAGTTTCGTGCTAAACAAACCGAGTTTGAGCTACTTTATGTGCAAAAATGCCAAAAACGCTTAAAAACGCATAAAATCGCAATTTAACACGTAATTTCTAGCGTATGACTATGATTTCAATTTCTAATAAGTTCAACACATTAATATATACCAAATAGTGTTTTGTGCCACGTTTTGTGCAAAACAAACCAAGTTTGAGCTACTTTATGCGCAAAAGTGCCAAAAACGCTTAAAAACGCATAAAATCGCAATTTAACACGTAATTTATAGCATACGACAATGTTTTTCAATTCTAACCACTTCAACACAATAATACATACCAAATAGTGTTGTGTGCCAAGTTTCGTGCAAAACAAACCAAGTTTGAGCCAAAAATGCTTAAAAACACATAAAATCGCAACTTAACACTTAATTTCTAGCATATGACCATGATTTTCCATTCTAACCACTTCAACACAACATTATATACCAAAAAGTGTTGTGTGCCAAGTTTCGTGCAAAACAAACCAAGTTTGAGCTTCTTTTTGCGCAACAGTGCCGAAAACGCTTAAAAACCCTTAAAATCGCAACGTAAACACATAATTTCTAGTGTATGACTATGATTTTCAATTCTAACCACTTCAACCCTATAATATATACCAAATAGTGTTGTGCGCCAAGTTTTGTGAAAAATAAACCAAGTTTGAGCTACTTTATGCGCAAAAGTGACAAAAACGCTTAAAAACGCATAAAATCGCAATTTAACACGTAATTTCTAGCATATGACTATAATTTGCAAAATTCTAACCACTTCAACACAATAATACATATCAAATAGTTTTGTGTGCCAAGTTTCGTGCAAAATCAACCAAGTTTGAGCTACTTTATGCGCAAAAGTGCCAAAAACGCTTAAAAATGCATAAAATCGAAATGTAACACGTAATTTCTAGCATATGAATATGATTTTCCAATTCTTACCACTTCAACACAATAATACATACCAAATAGTGTGGTGTGCCATGTTTTGTGCAAAACAAGCCAAGTTTGAGCTACTTTATGCGCAAAAGTGTCAAAAACGGTTAAAAAACGCATTAAATCGGAACTTAACACGTAATTTCTAGCATATGACAATGGTTTTAAATTCTAACTACTTCAAAACAATAATATATACCAAATAGTGTTGTGTGACAAGTTTCGTGCAAAACAAACCAAGTTTGAGCTACTTTATGCGCAAAAGTGCCAAAAATACTTAAAAACACATAAAGTCGCAACTTAACACGTAATTTCTAGCATATGACTATGATTTTCAATTCTAACCACTTAAACACAACAATATATACCAAATCGTGTTGCGCGCCAAGTTTCGTGCAAAACAAACCAAGTTTGAACTACTTGAAACGCAAAAGTCCCCAATACGCTTAAAAACGCATAAAATCACAACTTAACACGTATTTTCTAGCATATGACTATGATTTTCAATTCTAACTACTTAAACACAATAATATATACCAAATAGTGTTGTGTCCAAGTTTCGTGCTAAACAAACCGAGTTTGAGCTACTTTATGTGCAAAAGTGCCAAAAACGCTTAAAAACGCATAAAATCGCAATTTAACACGTAATTTCTAGCGTATGACTATGATTTCAATTCTAATAACTTCAACACATTAATATATACCAAATAGGGTTTTGTGCCACGTTTTGTGCAAAACAAACCAAGTTTGAGCTACTTTATGAGCAAAAGTGCCAAAAACGCTTCAAAACGCATAAAATCGCAATTTAACACCTAATTTCTAGCATACGACAATGTTTTTCAATTCTAACCACTTTAACACAATAATACATACCAAATAGTGTTGTGTGCCAAGTTTCGTGCAAAACAAACCAAGTTTGAGCTACTTTATGCGCAAAAGTGCCAAAAATGCTTAAAAACACAGAAAATCGCAACTTAACACTTAATTTCTAGCATATGACCATGATTTTTCCATTCTAACCACTTCAACACAATATTATATACCAAAAAGTGTTGTGTGCCAAGTTTCGTGCAAAACAAACCAAGTTTGAGCTTCTTTTTGCGCAACAGTGCCGAAAACGCTTAAAAACCCTTAAAATCGCAACGTAACACGTAATTTCTAGTGTATGACTATGATTTTCAATTCTAACCACTTCAACCCTATAATATATACCAAATAGTGTTGTGCGCCAAGTTTTGTGAAAAATAAACCAAGTTTGAGCTACTTTATGCGCAAAATTGACAAAAACGCTTAAAAACGCATAAAATCGCAATTTAACACGTAATTTCTAGCATATGACTATAATTTGCAAAATTCTAACCACTTCAAACACAATAATACACATCAAATAGTTTTGTGTGCCAAGTTTCGTGCAAAACCAACCAAGTTTGAGCTACTTTATGCGCAAAAGTGCAAAAAACGCTTAAAAACGCATAAAATTGGAACTTAACACGTAATTTCTAGCATGTGACAATGGTTTTCAATTCTGAATACTTCAACACAAGAATATATACCAAATAGTGTTGTGTGACAAGTTTCGTGCAAAACAAACCAAGTTTGAGCTACTTTATGCGCAAAAGTGCCAAAAACGCTTAAAATGCATAAAATCGAAATTTAACACGTAATTTCTAGCATATGAATATGATTTTCAATTCTTAGCACTTCAACACAATAATACATACCAAATAGTGTGGTGTGCCAAGTTTTGTGCAAAACAAGCCAAGTTTGAGCTACTTTATGCGCAAAAGTGTCGAAAACGGTTAAAAAACGCATTAAATCGGAACTTAACACGTAATTTCTAGCATATGACAATGGTTTTAAATTCTAACTACTTCAAAACAATAATATATACCAAATAGTGTTGTGTGACAAGTTTCGTGCAAAACAAACCAAGTTTGAGCTACTTTATGCGCAAAAGTGCCAAAAATACTTAAAAACACATAAAGTCGCAACTTAACACGTAATTTCTAGCATATGACTATGATTTTCAATTCTAACCACTTAAACACAACAATATATACCAAATCGTGTT
>NC_080062.1:16262942-16298764 GCF_026212465.1 Amaranthus tricolor | reverse complement strand
ACTTCAACACAATAATATATACCAAATAGTGTTGTGTGCTAAGTTTCGTGCAAAACAAACTAAGTTTGAGCTACTTTATGCGCAAAAGTGCCAAAAAAGCTTAAAAACTCATAAAATCGCAACTTAACACGTAATTTCTAGCATATGACTTTGATTTTCAATTCTAACCACTTCAATACATTAATATATACCAAATAGTGTTGTGTGCCAAGTTTTGTGCAAAAAAAATCAAGTTTGATCTACTTTATGCGCAAAAGTGCAAAAAACGCTTAAAAACGCATAAAATCGCAACTTAACACGTAATTTCTAGCATATGACTATGATTCTCAATTCTAACCACTTCAACACAATATTATATCCCAAATAGTATTGTGTGCCAAGTTTCGTGCAAAACAAACCAAGTTTGAGCTACTTTATGCGCAAAAGTGCAAAAAAACGCTTAAAAACGCATAAAATCGCATGTTAACACGTTAATTTCTAGCATATGAATATGATTTTCAAATCTAACCACTTCAACACAACAATATATACCAAATAGTGTTGAGTGCCAAGTTTCAGGCAAAACAAACCAAGTTTGAGTTACTTTATACGCAAAAGTGTCAAAAACACTTAAAAACTCATAAAATCGTAACGTAACACTTAATTTCTTGTATATGACTATGATTTTCAATTCTAATTACTTCAACATAATAGTATATACCAAATGGTATTGTGTGCCATGTTTCGTGCAAAACAAACCAAGTTTGAGCTACTTTATGCGCAAAAGTGCCAAAAAAGCTAAAAAAACTCATAAAATCGCAACTTAACACGTAATTTCTAGCATATGACTTTGATTTTCAATTCTAACCACTTCAACACAATAATATATACCAAATATTGTTGTGTGCCAAGTTTCGTGCAAAATAAACCAAGTTTGAGCTACTTTATGTGCAAAAGTGCCAAAGCACTTAAAAACACATAAAATCGCAACTTAACACGTAATTTCTAGCATATGACTATGATTTTATTTTCTAACCACTTCAACCCAATAATATATACCAAATAGTGTTGTGTGCCAAGTTCCGTGCAAAATAAACCAACTTGGGCTACTTTCTGCGCAAAAGTGCAAAAAACGCTTAAAAACGCATAAAATCGCAACTTAAACACGTAATTTCTAGCATATGACTATGATACTCAATTCTAACCACTTTAACACAATATTATTTCCCAAATAGTATTGTGTGCCAAGTTTCGTGCAAAACAAACAGAGTTTGAGCTACTTTATGCGCAAAAGTGCCAAAAACGCTTAAAAACGCATAAAATCGCAACTTAACACGTAATTTCTAGCATATGACTATGATTTTCAAATATAACCACTTCAAAACAATAATATATAGTAAATAGTGTTGTGTGCCAAGTTTCATGTAAAACAATCAAAGTGTGAGTTACTTGATGCGCAAAAGTGTCAAAAACACTAAAAAACTCATAAAATCGCAACTTAACACGTAATTTCTTGCATACGACTATGAATTTCAATTCCAACCACTTCAACACAATAATATATACCAAATAGTATTGTGTGCCAAGTTTCGTGCAAAACAAACCAAGTTTGAGCTATTTTATGCCAAAAAGTGCCAAAAACAGTTAAAAAACGCATAAAATCGCAACTTAACACGTAATTTCTAGCATATGACTATGATTTTTAATTCTAACCACTTCAACACAATAATATATTCCAAATATTGTTGTGTGCCAAGTTTCGTGCAAAACAAACCAAGTTTGAGTTACTTTATGCGCTAAAGTGTAAAAAATGCTTAAAAACTCATAAAATCGCAACTTAACACGTAATTTCTTGCGTATGACTGTGATTTTAAATTCTAACCACTTCAACACAATAATATATACCAAATAGTGTTGTGTGCTAAGTTTCGTGCAAAACAAACTAAGTTTGAGCTACTTTATGCGCAAAAGTGCCAAAAAAGCTTGAAAACTCATAAAATCGCAACTTAACACGTAATTTCTAGCATATGACTTTGATTTTCAATTCTAACCACTTCAAAACAATAATATATACCAAATAGTGTTGTGTGCCAAGTTTTGTGCAAAAAAAATCAAGTTTGATCTACTTTATGCGCAAAAGTGCAAAAAAACGCTTAAAAAACGCATAAAATCGCAACTTAACACGTAATTTCTTGCGTATGACTGTGATTTTAAATTCTAACCACTTCAACACAATAATATATACCAAATAGTGTTGTGTGCTAAGTTTCGTGCAAAACAAACTAAGTTTGAGCTACTTTATGCGCAAAAGTGCCAAAAAAGCTTAAAAACTCATAAAATCGCAACTTAACACGTAATTTCTAGCATATGACTTTGATTTTCAATTCTAACCACTTCAATACAATAATATATACCAAATAGTGTTGTGTGCCAAGTTTTGTGCAAAAAAAAATCAAGTTTGATCTACTTTATGCGCAAAAGTGCAAAAAACGCTTAAAAACGCATAAAATCGCAACTTAACACGTAATTTCTAGCATATGACTATGATTCTCAATTCTAACCACTTCAACACAATATTATATCCCAAATAGTATTGTGTGCCAAGTTTCGTGCAAAACAAACCAAGTTTGAGCTACTTTATGCGCAAAAGTGCAAAAAACGCTTAAAAACGCATAAAATCGCATGTTAACACGTAATTTCTAGCATATGAATATGATTTTCAAATCTAACCACTTCAACACAACAATATATACCAAATAGTGTTGAGTGCCAAGTTTCATGCAAAACAAACCAAGTTTGAGTTACTTTATACGCAAAAGTGTCAAAAACACTTAAAAACTCATAAAATCGCAACGTAACACTTTATTTCTTGTATATGACTATGATTTTCAATTCTAATTACTTCAACATAATAGTATATACCAAATAGTATTGTGTGCCATGTTTCGTGCAAAACAAACCAAGTTTGAGCTACTTTATGCGCAAAAGTGCCAAAAAAGCTAAAAAAACTCATAAAATCGCAACTTAACACGTAATTTCTAGCATATGACTTTGATTTTCAATTCTAACCACTTCAACACAATAATATATACCAAATATTGTTGTGTGCCAAGTTTCGTGCAAAATAAACCAAGTTTGAGCTACTTTATGTGCAAAAAGTGCCAAAAACACTTAAAAAACACATAAAATCGCAACTTAACACGTAATTTCTAGCATATGACTATGATTTTATTTTCTAACCACTTCAACACAATAATATATACCAAATAGTGTTGTGTGCCAAGTTCCGTGCAAAATAAACCAACTTGGGCTACTTTCTGCGCAAAAGTGCAAAAAAACGCTTAAAAACGCATAAAATCGCAACTTAACACGTAATTTCTAGCATATGACTATGATTCTCAATTCTAACCACTTTAACACAATATTATTTCCCAAATAGTATTGTGTGCCAAGTTTCGTGCAAAACAAACAGAGTTTGAGCTACTTTATGCGCAAAAGTGCCAAAAACGCTTAAAAACGCATAAAATCGCAACTTAACACGTAATTTCTAGCATATGACTATGATTCTCAATTCTAACCACTTTAACACAATATTATTTCCCAAATAGTATTGGTGTGCCAAGTTTCGTGCAAAACAAACAGAGTTTGAGCTACGAGTTACTTGATGCGCAAAAGTGTCAAAAACACTAAAAAACTCATAAAATCGCAACTTAACACGTAATTTCTTGCGTATGACTGTGATTTTAAATTCTAACCACTTCAACACAATAATATATACCAAATAGTGTTGTGTGCTAAGTTTCGTGCAAAACAAACTAAGTTTGAGCTACTTTATGCGCAAAAGTGCCAAAAAAGCTTTAAAACTCATAAAATCGCAACTTAACACGTAATTTCTAGCATATGACTTTGATTTTCAATTCTAACCACTTCAAAACAATAATATATACCAAATAGTGTTGTGTGCCAAGTTTTGTGCAAAAAAAATCAAGTTTGATCTACTTTATGCGCAAAAGTGCAAAAAACGCTTAAAAACGCATAAAATCGCAACTTAACACGTAATTTCTTGCGTATGACTGTGATTTTAAATTCTAACCACTTCAACACAATAATATATACCAAATAGTATTGTGTGCTAAGTTTCGTGCAAAACAAACTAAGTTTGAGCTACTTTATGCGCAAAAGTGCCAAAAAAGCTTAAAAACTCATAAAATCGCAACTTAACACGTAATTTCTAGCATATGACTTTGATTTTCAATTCTAACCACTTCAATACAATAATATATACCAAATAGTGTTGTGTGCCAAGTTTGTGCAAAAAAAATCAAGTTTGATCTACTTTATGCGCAAAAGTGCAAAAAACGCTTAAAAACGCATAAAATCGCAACTTAAACACGTAATTTCTAGCATATGACTATGATTCTCAATTCTAACCACTTAAACACAATATTATATCCCAAATAGTATTGTGTGCCAAGTTTTCGTGCAAAACAAACCAAGTTTGAGCTACTTTATGCGCAAAAGTGCAAAAAAACGCTTAAAAACGCATAAAATCGCATGTTAACACGTAATTTCTAGCATATGAATATGATTTTCAAATCTAACCACTTCAACACAACAATATATACCAAATAGTGTGGAGTGCCAAGTTTCATTGCAAAACAAACCAAGTTTGAGTTACTTTATACGCAAAAGTGTTAAAAACACTTAAAAACTCATAAAATCGCAACGTAACACTTTATTTCTTGTATATGACTATGATTTTCAATTCTAATTACTTCAATATAATAGTATATACCAAATAGTATTGTGTGCCATGTTTCGTGCAAAACAAACCAAGTTTGAGCTACTTTATGCGCAAAAGTGCCAAAAAAGCTAAAAAAACTCATAAAATCGCAACTTAACACGTAATTTCTAGCATATGACTTTGATTTTCAATTCTAACCACTTCAACACAATAATATATACCAAATATTGTTGGTGCCAAGTTTCGTGCAAAATAAACCAAGTTTGAGCTACTTTATGTGCAAAAGTGCCAAAAAACACTTAAAAACACATAAAATCGCAACTTAACACGTAATTTCTAGCATGTGACTATGATTCTCAATTCTAACCACTTCAACACAATATTATATCCCAAATAGTATTGTGAGCCAAGTTTCGTGCAAAACAAACCAAGTTTGAGCTACTTTATGCGCAAAAGTGCCAAAAACACTTAAAAACACATAAAATCGCAACTTAACACGTAATTTCTAGCATATGACTATGATTTTATTTTCTAACCGCTTCAACACAATAATATATACCAAATAGTGTTGTGTGCCAAGTTCCGTGCAAAATAAACCAACTTGGGCTACTTTCTGCGCAAAAGTGCAAAAAACGCTTAAAAACGCATAAAATCGCAACTTAACACGTAATTTCTAGCATATGACTATGATTCTCAATTCTAACCACTTTAACACAATATTGTTTCCCAAATAGTATTGTGTGCCAAGTTTCGTGCAAAACAAACAGAGTTTGAGCTACTTTATGCGCAAAAGTGCCAAAAAAGCTTAAAAACTCATAAAATCGCAACTTAACACGTAATTTCTAGCATATGACTATGATTTTCAAATATAACCACTTCAAAACAATAATATATAGTAAATAGTGTTGTGTGCCAAGTTTCATGTAAAACAATCAAAGTGTGAGTTACTTGATGCGCAAAAGTGTCAAAAACACTAAAAAACTCATAAAATCGCAACTTAACACTTAATTTCTTGCATACGACTATGAATTTCAATTCCAACCACTTCAACACAATAATATATACCAAATAGTATTGAGTGCCAAGTTTCGTGCAAAACAAACCAAGTTTGAGCTATTTTATGCCAAAAAGTGCCAAAAACGTTTAAAAATGCATAAAATCGCAACTTAACACGTAATTTCTAGCATATGACTATGATTTTTAATTCTAACCACTTCAACACAATAATATATTCCAAATATTGTTGTGTGCCAAGTTTCGTGCAAAACAAACCAAGTTTGAGTTACTTTATGCGCTAAAGTGTAAAAAATGCTTAAAAACTCATAAAATCGCAACTTAACACGTAATTTCTTGCGTATGACTGTGATTTTAAATTCTAACCACTTCAACACAATAATATATACCAAATAGTGTTGTGTGCTAAGTTTGAGCTACTTTATGCGCAAAAGTGCCAAAAAAGCTTAAAAACTCATAAAATCGCAACTTAACACGTAATTTCTAGCATATGACTTTGATTTTCAATTATAAACACTTCAAAACAATAATATATACCAAATAGTGTTGTGTGCCAAATTTTGTGCAAAAAAAATCAAGTTTGATCTACTTTATGCGCAAAAGTGCAAAAAACGCTTAAAAACGCATAAAATCGCAACTTAACACGTTATTCTAGCATATGACTATGATTCTCAATTCTAACCACTTCAACACAATATTATATCCCAAATAGTATTGTGTGCCACGTTTCGTGCAAAACAAACCAAGTTTGAGCTACTTTATGCGCAAAAGTGCCAAAAACGCTTAAAAACGCATAAAATCGCATGTTAACACGTAATTTCTAGCATATGAATATGATTTTCAAATCTAACCACTTCAACACAACAATATATACCAAAAAGTGTTCTGTGCCAAGTTTCATGCAAAACAAACCAAGTTTGAGTTACTTTATACGCAAAAGTATCAAAAACACTTAAAAACTCATATAATCACAACTTAACACTTAATTTCTTGTATATGACTATGATTTTAAATTCTAACCACTTCAACAAAATAGTATATACCAAATAGTATTGTGTGCCAAGTTTCGTGCAAAACAAACCAAGTTTGAGCTATTTTATGCCAAAAAGTGCCAAAAACGTTTAAAAACGCATAAAATCGGAACTTAACACGTAATTTCTAGCATATGACTATGATTTTTAATTCTAACCACTTCAACACAATAATATATTCCAAATATTGTTGTGTGCCAAGTTTCGTGCAAAACAAACCAAGTTTGAGTTACTTTATGCGCTAAAGTGCAAAAAACGCTTAAAAACGCATAAAATCGCAACTTAACACGTAATTTCTTGCGTATGACTGTGATTTTAAATTCTAACCACTTCAACACAATAATACATACCAAATCGTGTTGTGTGCTAAGTTTCGTGCAAAACAAACTAAGTTTGAGCTACTTTATGCGCAAAAGTGCCAAAAAAGCTTTAAAACTCATAAAATCGCAACTTAACACGTAATTTCTAGCATATGACTTTGATTTTCAATTCTAGCCACTTCAAAACAATAATATATACCAAATAGTGTTGTGTGCCAAGTTTTGTGCAAAAAAAAATCAAGTTTGATCTACTTTATGCGCAAAAGTGCAAAAAACGCTTAAAAACGCATAAAATCGCAACTTAACACGTAATTTCTAGCATATGACTATGATTCTCAATTCTAACCACATCAACACAATATTATATCCCAAATAGTATTGTGTGCCAAGTTTCGTGCAAAACAAACCAAGTTTGAGCTACTTTATGCGCAAAAGTGCCAAAAACGCTTAAAAACGCATAAAATCGCATGTTAACACGTAATTTCTAGCATATGAATATGATTTTCAAATCTAACCACTTCAACACAACAATATATACCAAATAGTGTTGTGTGCCAAGTTTCATGCAAAACAAACCAAGTTTGAGTTACTTTATACGCAAAAGTGTCAAAAACACTTAAAAACTCATAAAATCACAACTTAACACTTAATTTCTTGTATATGACTATCATTTTCAATTCTAACCACTTCAACATAATAGTATATACCAAATAGTATTGTGTGCCATGTTTCGTGCAAAACAAACCAAGTTTGAGCTACTTTATGCGAAAAATTGCCAAAAAAGCTAAAAAAAACTCATAATATCGCAACTTAACACGTAATTTTTAGCATATGACTTTGATTTTCAATTCTAACCACTTCAACACAATAATATATACCAAATATTGTTGTGTGCCAAGTTTCGTGCAAAATAAACCAAGTTTGAGCTACTTTATGTGCAAAAGTGCCAAAAACGCTTAAAAACGCATCAAATCGCAACTTAACACGTAATTTCTAGCATGTGACTATGATTCTCAATTCTAACCACTTCAACACAATATTATATCCCAAATAGTATTGTGAGCCAAGTTTCGTGCAAAACAAACCAAGTTTGAGCTACTTTATGCGCAAAAGTGCCAAAAAAACTTAAAAACACATAAAATCGCAACTTAACACGTAATTTCTAGCATATGACTATGATTTTATTTTCTAACCACTTCAACACAATAATATATACCAAATAGTGTTGTGTGCCAAGTTCCGTGCAAAATAAACCAACTTGGGCTACTTTCTGCGCAAAAGTGCAAAAAACGCTTAAAAACGCATAAAATCGCAACTTAACACGTAATTTCTAGCATATGACTATGATTCTCAATTCTAACCACTTCAACACAACATTATTTCCCAAATAGTATTGTGTGCCAAGTTTCGTGCAAAACAAACAGAGTTTGAGCTACTTTATGCGCAAAAGTGCCAAAAAACGCTTAAAAACACATAAAATCGCAACTTAACACGTAATTTCTAGCATATGACTATGATTTTCAAATATAACCACTTCAAAACAATAATATATAGTAAATAGTGTTGTGTGCCAAGTTTCCTGCAAAACAAACAAAGTGTGAGTTACTTGATGCGCAAAAGTGTCAAAAACACTAAAAAACTCATAAAATCGCAACTTAACACGTAATTTCTTGCATACGACTATGATTTTCAATTCCAACCACTTCAACACAATATTATATACCAAATAGTATTGTGTTCCAAGTTTCGTGCAAAACAAACCAAGTTTGAGCTATTTTATGCCAAAAAGTGCCAAAAACAGTTAAAAACGCATAAAATCGCAACTTAACACGTAATTTCTAGCATATGACTATGATTTTTAATTCTAACCACTTCAACACAATAATATATTCCAAATATTGTTGTGTGCCAAGTTTCGTGCAAAACAAACCAAGTTTGAGTTACTTTATGCGCTAAAGTGTAAAAAATGCTTAAAAACTCATAAAATCGCAACTTAACACGTAATTTCTTGCGTATGACTGTGATTTTAAATTCTAACCACTTCAACACAATAATATATACCAAATAGTGTTGTGTGCTAAGTTTCGTGCAAAACAAACTAAGTTTGAGCTACTTTATGCGCAAAAGTGCCAAAAAAGCTTAAAAACTCATAAAATCGCAACTTAACACGTAATTTCTAGCATATGACTTTGATTTTCAATTCTAACCACTTCAAAACAATAATATATACCAAATAGTGTTGTGTGCCAAGTTTTGTGCAAAAAAAATCAAGTTTGATCTACTTTATGCGCAAAAGTGCAAAAAACGCTTAAAAACGCATAAAATCGCAACTTAACACGTAATTTCTTGCGTATGATTGTGATTTTAAATTCTAACCACTTCAACACAATAATATATACCAAATAGTGTTGTGTGCTAAGTTTCGTGCAAAACAAACTAAGTTTCAGGCAAAACAAACTAAGTTTCAGCTACTTTATGCGCAAAAGTGCCAAAAAAGCTTAAAAACTCATAAAATCGCAACTTAACACGTAATTTCTAGCATATGACTTTGATTTTCAATTCTAACCACTTCAATACAATAATATATACCAAATAGTGTTGTGTGCCAAGTTTTGTGCAAAAAAAATCAAGTTTGATCTACTTTATGCGCAAAAGTGCAAAAAACGCTTAAAAACGCATAAAATCGCAACTTAACACGTAATTTTTAGCATATGACTATGATTCCTCAATTCTAACCACTTCAACACAATATTATATCCCAAATAGTATTGTGTGCCAAGTTTCGTGCAAAACAAACCAAGTTTGAGCTACTTTATACGCAAAAGTGTCAAAAACACTTAAAAACTCATAAAATCGCAACTTAACAATTAATTTCTTGTATATGACTATGATTTTCAATTCTAATTACTTCAACATAATAGTATATACCAAATAGTATTGTGTGCCATGTTTCGTGCAAAACAAACCAAGTTTGAGCTACTTTATGCGCAAAAGTGCCAAAAAAGCTAAAAAAAACTCATAAAACCGCAACTTAACACGTAATTTCTAGCATATGACTTTTATTTTCAATTCTAACCACTTCAACACAATAATATATACCAAATATTGTTGTGCCAAGTTTCGTGCAAAATAAACCAAGTTTGAGCTACTTTATGTGCAAAAGTGCCAAAAACGCTTAAAAACGCATAAAATCGCAACTTAAAACGTAATTTCTAGCATATGACTATGATTCTCAATTTTAACCACTTCAACACAATATTATATCCCAAATAGTATTGTGAGCCAAGTTTCGTGCAAAACAAACCAAGTTTGAGCTACTTTATGCGCAAAAGTGCCAAAAACACTTAAAAACAGATAAAATCGCAACTTAACACGTAATTTCTAGCATATGACTATGATTTTATTTTCTAACCACTTCAACACAATAATATATACCAAATAGTGTTGTGTGCCAAGTTCCGTGCAAAATAAACCAACTTGGGCTACTTTCTGCGCAAAAGTGCAAAAAAACGCTTAAAAAACGCATAAAATCGCAACTTAACACGTAATTTCTAGCATATGACTATGATTCTCCATTCTAACCACTTCAACACAATATTATTTCCCAAATAGTATTGTGTGCCAAGTTTCGTGCAAAACAAACAGAGTTTGAGCTACTTTATGCGCAAAAGTGCCAAAAACGCTTAAAAAACGCATAAAATCGCAACTTAACACGTATTTCTAGCATATGACTATGATTTTCAAATATAACCACTTCAAAACAATAATATATAGTAAATAGTGTTGTGTGCTAAGTTTCCTGTAAAACAAACAAAGTGTGAGTTACTTGATGCGCAAAAGTGTCAAAAACACTAAAAAACTCATAAAATCGCAACTTAACACGTAATTTCTTGCATACGACTATGATTTTCAATTCCAACCACTTCAACACAATAATATATACCAAATAGTATTGTGTGCCAAGTTTCGTGCAAAACAAACCAAGTTTGAGCTATTTTATGCCAAAAAGTGCCAAAAACGTTTAAAAACGCATAAAATCGCAACTTAACACGTAATTTCTAGCATATGACTATGATTTTTAAATCTAACCACTTCAACACAATAATATATTCCAAATATTGTTGTGCGCCAAGTTTCGTGCAAAACAAACCAAGTTTGAGTTACTTTATGCGCTAAAGTGTAAAAAATGCTTAAAAACTCATAAAATCGCAACTTAACACGTAATTTCTTCCGTATGACTGTGATTTTAAATTCTAACCACTTCAACACAATAATATATACCAAATAGTGTTGTGTGCTAAGTTTCGTGCAAAACAAACTAAGTTTGAGCTACCTTATGCGCAAAAGTGCCAAAAAAGCTTAAAAACTCATAAAATCGCAACTTAACACGTAATTTCTAGCATATGACTTTGATTATCAATTCTAACCACTTCAAAACAATAATATATACCAAATAGTGTTGTGTGCCAAGTTTTGTGCAAAAAAAATCAAGTTTGATCTACTTTATGCGCAAAAGTGCAAAAAACGCTTAAAAACGCATAAAATCGCAACTTAACACGTAATTTCTAGCATATGACTATGATTCTCAATTCTAACCACTTCAACACAATATTATATCCCAAATAGTATTGTGTGCGAAGTTTCGTGCAAAACAAACCAAGTTTCAGCTACTTTATGCGCAAAAGTGCCAAAAACGCTTAAAAACGCATAAAATCGCATGTTAACACGTAATTTCTAGCATATGAATATGATTTTCAAATCTAACCACTTCAACACAACAATATATACCAAATAGTGTTGTGTGCCAAGTTTCATGCAAAACAAACCAAGTTTGAGTTACTTTATACGCAAAAGTGTCAAAAACACTTAAAAACTCATAAAATCGCAACTTAACACTTAATTTCTTGTATATGACTATGATTTTCAATTCTAATTACTTCAACATAATAGTATATACCAAATAGTATTGTGTGCCATGTTTCGTGCAAAACAAACCAAGTTTGAGCTACTTTATGCGCAAAAGTGCCAAAAAAGCTAAAAAACTCATAAAATCGCAACTTAACACGTAATTTCTAGCATATGACTTTGATTTTCAATTCTAACCACTTCAACACAATAATATATACCAAATATTGTTGTGTGCCAAGTTTCGTGCAAAATAAACCAAGTTTGAGCTACTTTATGTGCAAAAGTGCCAAAAACGCTTAAAAACGCATAAAATCGCAACTTAACACGTAATTTCTAGCATATGACTATGATTCTCAATTCTAACCACTTCAACACAATATTATATCCCAAATAGTATTGTGAGCCAAGTTTCGTGCAAAACAAACCAAGTTTGAGCTACTTTATGCACAAAAGTGCCAAAAACACTTAAAAACACATAAAATCGCAACTTAACACGTAATTTCTAGCATATGACTATGATTTTATTTTCTAACCACTTCAACACAATAATATATACCAAATAGTGTTGTGTGCCAAGTTCCGTGCAAAATAAACCAACTTCGGCTACTTTCTGCGCAAAAGTGCAAAAAACGCTTAAAAACGCATAAAATCGCAACTTAACACGTAATTTCTAGCATATAACTATGATTCTCAATTCTAACCACTTCAACACAATATTATATCCCAAATAGTATTGTGTGCCAAGTGTCGTGCAAAACAAACCAAGTTTGAGCTACTTTATGCGCAAAAGTGCCAAAAACGCTTAAAAACGCATAAAATCGCATGTTAACACGTAATTTCTAGCATATGAATATGATTTTCAAATCTAACTACTTCAACACAACAATATATACCAAATAGTGTTGTGTGCCAAGTTTCATGCAAAACAAACCAAGTTTGAGTTACTTTATACGCAAAAGTGTCAAAAACACTTAAAACTCATAAAATCGAAACTTAACTCTTAATTTCTTGTATATGACTATCATTTTCAATTCTAACCACTTCAACATAATAGTATATACCAAATAGTATTGTGTGCCATGTTTCGTACAAAACAAACCAAGTTTGAGCTACTTTATGCGCAAAAGTGCCAAAAAAGCTAAAAAAACTCATAATATCGCAACTTAACACGTAATTTTAAGCATATGACTTTGATTTTCAATTCTAACTACTTCAACATAATAATATATACCAAATATTGTTGTGTGCCAAGTTTCGTGCAAAATAAACCAAGTTTGAGCTACTTTATGTGCAAAAGTGCCAAAAACGCTTAAAAACGCATAAAATCGCAACTTAACACGTAATTTCTAGCATGTGACTATGATTCTCAATTCTAACCACTTCAACACAATATTATATCCCAAATAGTATTGTGAGCCAAGTTTCGTGCAAAACAAACCAAGTTTGAGCTACTTTATGCGCAAAAGTGCCAAAAACACTTAAAAACACATAAAATCGCAACTTAACACGTAATTTCTAGCATATGACTATGATTTTATTTTCTAACCACTTCAACACAATAATATATACCAAATAGTGTTGTGTGCCAAGTTCCGTGCAAAATAAACCAACTTGGGCTACTTTCTGCGCAAAAGTGCAAAAAACGCTTAAAAACGCATAAAATCGCAACTTAACACGTAATTTCTAGCATATGACTATGATTCTCAATTCTAACCACTTCAACACAATATTATTTCCCAAATAGTATTGTGTGCCAAGTTTCGTGCAAAACAAACAGAGTTTGAGCTACTTTATGCGCAAAAGTGCCAAAAACGCTTAAAAACGCATAAAATCGCAACTTAACACGTAATTTCTAGCATATGACTATGATTTTCAAATATAACCACTTCAAAACAATAATATATAGTAAATAGTGTTGTGTGCCAAGTTTCCTGCAAAACAAACAAAGTGTGAGTTACTTGATGCGCAAAAGTGTCAAAAACACTAAAAAAAACTCATAAAATCGCAACTTAACACGTAATTTCTTGCATACGACTATGGATTTTCAATTCCAACCACTTCAACACAATAAATATACCAAATAGTATTGTGTGCCAAGTTTCGTGCAAAACAAACCAAGTTTGAGCTATTTTATGCCAAAAAGTGCCATTAACAGTTAAAAACGCATAAAATCGCAGCTTAACACGTAATTTCTAGCATATGACTATGATTTTTAATTCTAACCACTTCAACACAATAATATATTCCAAATATTGTTATGTGCCAAGTTTTGTGCAAAACAAACCAAGTTTGAGTTACTTTATGCGCTAAAGTGTAAAAAATGCTTAAAAACTCATAAAATCGCAACTTAACACGTAATTTCTTGCGTATGACTGTGATTTTAAATTCTAACCACTTCAACACAATAATATATACCAAATAGTGTTGTGTGCTAAGTTTCGTGCAAAACAAACTAAGTTTGAGCTACTTTATGCGCAAAAGTGCCAAAAAAGCTTAAAAACTCATAAAATCGCAACTTAACACGTAATTTCTAGCATATGACTTTGATTTTCAATTCTAACCACTTCAAAACAATAATATATACCAAATAGTGTTGTGTGCCAAGTTTTGTGCAAAAAAAATCAAGTTTGATCTACTTTATGCGCAAAAGTGCAAAAAAGGCTTAAAAACGCATAAAATCGTAACTTAACACGTAATTTCTTGCGTATGATTGTGATTTTAAATTCTAACCACTTCAACACAATAATATATACCAAATAGTGTTGTGTGCTAAGTTTCGTGCAAAACAAACTAAGTTTCAGCTACTTTATGCGCAAAAGTGCCAAAAAAGCTTAAAAACTCATAAAATCGCAACTTAACACGTAATTTCTAGCATATGACTTTGATTTTCAATTCTAACCACTTCAATACAATAATATATACCAAATAGTGTTGTGTGCCAAGTTTTGTGCAAAAAAAATCAAGTTTGATCTACTTTATGCGCAAAAGTGCAAAAAACGCTTAAAAACGCATAAAATCGCAACTTAACACGTAATTTTTAGCATATGACTATGATTCTCAATTCTAACCACTTCAACACAATATTATATCCCAAATAGTATTGTGTGCCAAGTTTCGTGCAAAACAAACCAAGTTTGAGCTACTTTATACGCAAAAGTGTCAAAAACACTTAAAAACTCATAAAATCGCAACTTAACAATTAATTTCTTGTATATGACTATGATTTTCAATTCTAATTACTTCAACATAATAGTATATACCAAATAGTATTGTGTGCCATGTTTCGTGCAAAACAAACCAAGTTTGAGCTACTTTATGCGCAAAAGTGCCAAAAACACTTAAAAACACATAAAATCGCAACTTAACACGTAATTTCTAGCATATGACTATGATTTTATTTTCTAACCACTTCAACACAATAATATATACCAAATAGTGTTGTGTGCCAAGTTCCGTGCAAAATAAACCAATTTGGGCTAATTTCTGCGCAAAAGTGCAAAAAACGCTTAAAAACGCATAAAATCGCAACTTAACACGTAATTTCTAGCATATGACTAAGATTCTCCATTCTAACCACTTCAACACAATATTATTTCCCAAATAGTATTGTGTGCCAAGTTTCGTGCAAAACAAACAGAGTTTGAGCTACTTTATGCGCAAAAGTGCCAAAAACGCATAAAATCGCAACTTAACACGTTATTTCTAGCATATGAATATGATTTTCAAATATAACCACTTCAAAACAATAATATATAGTAAATAGTGTTGTGTGCCAAGTTTCCTGTAAAACAAACAAAGTGTGAGTTACTTGATGCGCAAAAGTGTCAAAAACACTAAAAAAACTCATAAAATCGCAACTTAACACGTAATTTCTTGCATACGACTATGATTTTCAATTCCAACCACTTCAACACAATAATATATACCAAATAGTATTGTGTGCCAAGTTTCGTGCAAAACAAACCAAGTTTGAGCTATTTTATGCCAAAAAGTGCGAAAAACGTTTAAAAACGCATAAAATCGCAACTTAACACGTAATTTCTAGCATATGACTATGATTTTTAAATCTAACCACTTCAACACAATAATATATTCCAAATATTGTTGTGCGCCAAGTTTCGTGCAAAACAAACCAAGTTTGAGTTACTTTCTGCGCTAAAGTGTAAAAAATGCTTAAAAACTCATAAAATCGCAACTTAACACGTAATTTCTTGCGTATGACTGTGATTTTAAATTCTAACCACTTCAACACAATAATATATACCAAATAGTGTTGTGTGCTAAGTTTCGTGCAAAACAAACTAAGTTTGAGCTACTTTATGCGCAAAAGTGCCAAAAAAGCTTAAAAACTCATAAAATCGCAACTTAACACGTAATTTCTAGCATATGACTTTGATTATCAATTCTAACCACTTCAAAACAATAATATATACCAAATAGTGTTGTGTGCCAAGTTTTGTGCAAAAAAAATCAAGTTTGATCTACTTTATGCGCAAAAGTGCAAAAAACGCTTAAAAACGCATAAAATCGCAACTTAACACGTAATTTCTAGCATATGACTATGATTCTCAATTCTAACCACTTCAACACAATATTATATCCCAAATAGTATTGTGTGCCAAGTTTCGTGCAAAACAAACCAAGTTTCAGCTACTTTATGCGCAAAAGTGCCAAAAACGCTTAAAAACGCATAAAATCGCATGTTAACACGTAATTTCTAGCATATGAATATGATTTTAAAATCTAACCACTTCAACACAACAATATATACCAAATAGTGTTGTGTGCCAAGTTTCATGCAATCTTTATACGCAAAAGTGTCAAAAACACTTAAAAACTCATAAAATCGCAACTTAACACTTAATTTCTTGTATATGACTATGATTTTCAATTCTAATTACTTCAACATAATAGTATATACCAAATAGTATTGTGTGCCATGTTTCGTGCAAAACAAACCAAGTTTGAGCTACTTTATGCACAAAAGTGCTAAAAAAGCTAAAAAGCTCATAAAATCGCAACTTAACACGTAATTTCTAGCACATGACTTTGATTTTCAATTCTAACCACTTCAACACAATAATATATACCAAATATTGTTGTGTGCCAAGTTTCGTGCAAAATAAACCAAGTTTGAGCTACTTTATGTGCAAAAGTGCCAAAAACGCTTAAAAACGCATAAAATCGCAACTTAACACGTAATTTCTAGCATATGACTATGATTCTCAATTCTAACCACTTCAACACAATATTATATCCCAAATAGTATTGTGAGCCAAGTTTCGTGCAAAACAAACCAAGTTTGAGCTACTTTATGCACAAAAGTGCCAAAAACACTTAAAAACACATAAAATCGCAACTTAACATGTAATTTCTAGCATATGACTATGATTTTATTTTCTAACCACTTCAACACAATAATATATACCAAATAGTGTTGTGTGCCAAGTTCCTGCAAAATAAACCAACTTGGGCTACTTTCTGCGCAAAAGTGCAAAAAACGCTTAAAAACGCATAAAATCGCAACTTAACACGTAATTTCTAGCATATAACTATGATTCTCAATTCTAACCACTTCAACACAATATTATATCCCAAATAGTATTGTGTGCCAAGTGTCGTGCAAAACAAACCAAGTTTGAGCTACTTTATGCGCAAAAGTGCCAAAAACGCTTAAAAACGCATAAAATCGCATGTTAACACGTAATTTCTAGCATATGAATATGATTTTCAAATCTAACTACTTCAACACAACAATATATACCAAATAGTGTTGTGTGCCAAGTTTCATGCAAAACAAACCAAGTTTGAGTTACTTTATACGCAAAAGTGTCAAAAACACTTAAAAACTCATAAAATCGAAACTTAACACTTAATTTCTTGTATATGACTATCATTTTCAATTCTAACCACTTCAACATAATAGTATATACCAAATAGTATTGTGTGCCATGTTTCGTACAAAACAAACAAGGTTTGAGCTACTTTATGCGCAAAAGTGCCAAAAAAGCTAAAAAAACTCATAATATCGCAACTTAACACGTAATTTTAAGCATATGACTTTGATTTTCAATTCTAACCACTTCAACATAATAATATATACCAAATATTGTTGTGTGCCAAGTTTCGTGCAAAATAAACCAAGTTTGAGCTACTTTATGTGCAAAAGTGCCAAAAACGCTTAAAAACGCATAAAATCGCAACTTAACACGTAATTTCTAGCATGTGACTATGATTCTCAATTCTAACCACTTCAACACAATATTATATCCCAAATAGTATTGTGAGCCAAGTTTCGTGCAAAACAAACCAAGTTTGAGCTACTTTATGCGCAAAAGTGCCAAAAACACTTAAAAACACATAAAATCGCAACTTAACACGTAATTTCTAGCATATGACTATGATTTTATTTTCTAACCACTTCAACACAATAATATATACCAAATAGTGTTGTGTGCCAAGTTCCGTGCAAAATAAACCAACTTGGGCTACTTTCTGCGCAAAAGTGCAAAAAACGCTTAAAAACGCATAAAATCGCAACTTAACACGTAATTTCTAGCATATGACTATGATTCTCAATTCTAACCACTTCAACACAATATTATTTCCCAAATAGTATTGTGTGCCAAGTTTCGTGCAAAACAAACAGAGTTTGAGCTACTTTATGCGCAAAAGTGCCAAAAACGCTTAAAAACGCATAAAATCGCAACTTAACACGTAATTTCTAGCATATGACTATGATTTTCAAATATAACCACTTCAAAACAATAATATATAGTAAATAGTGTTGTGTGCCAAGTTTCCTGCAAAACAAACAAAGTGTGAGTTACTTGATGCGCAAAAGTGTCAAAAACACTAAAAAAAACTCATAAAATCGCAACTTAACACGTAATTTCTTGCATACGACTATGATTTTCAATTCCAACCACTTCAACACAATAATATATACCAAATAGTATTGTGTGCCAAGTTTCGTGCAAAACAAACCAAGTTTGAGCTATTTTATGCCAAAAAGTGCCATTAACAGTTAAAAACGCATAAAATCGCAGCTTAACACGTGATTTCTAGCATATGACTATGATTTTTAATTCTAAGCACTTCAACACAATAATATATTCCAAATATTGTTATGTGCCAAGTTTTGTGCAAAACAAACCAAGTTTGAGTTACTTTATGCGCTAAAGTGTAAAAAATGCTTAAAAACTCATAAAATCGCAACTTAACACGTAATTTCTTGCGTATGACTGTGATTTTAAATTCTAACCACTTCAACACAATAATATATACCAAATAGTGTTGTGTGCTAAGTTTCGTGCAAAACAAACTAAGTTTGAGCTACTTTATGCGCAAAAGTGCCAAAAAAGCTTAAAAACTCATAAAATCGCAACTTAACACGTAATTTCTAGCATATGACTTTGATTTTCAATTCTAACCACTTCAAAACAATAATATATACCAAATAGTGTTGTGTGCCAAGTTTTGTGCAAAAAAAATCAAGTTTGATCTACTTTATGCGCAAAAGTGCAAAAAAGGCTTAAAAACGCATAAAATCGTAACTTAACACGTAATTTCTTGCGTATGATTGTGATTTTAAATTCTAACCACTTCAACACAATAATATATACCAAATAGTGTTGTGTGCTAAGTTTCGTGCAAAACAAACTAAGTTTCAGCTACTTTATGCGCAAAAGTGCCAAAAAAGCTTAAAAACTCATAAAATCGCAACTTAACACGTAATTTCTAGCATATGACTTTGATTTTCAATTCTAACCACTTCAATACAATAATATATACCAAATAGTGTTGTGTGCCAAGTTTTGTGCAAAAAAAATCAAGTTTGATCTACTTTATGCGCAAAAGTGCAAAAAACGCTTAAAAACGCATAAAATCGCAACTTAACACGTAATTTTTAGCATATGACTATGATTCTCAATTCTAACCACTTCAACACAATATTATATCCCAAATAGTATTGTGTGCCAAGTTTCGTGCAAAACAAACCAAGTTTGAGCTACTTTATACGCAAAAGTGTCAAAAACACTTAAAAACTCATAAAATCGCAACTTAACAATTAATTTCTTGTATATGACTATGATTTTCAATTCTAATTACTTCAACATAATAGTATATACCAAATAGTATTGTGTGCCATGTTTCGTGCAAAACAAACCAAGTTTGAGCTACTTTATGCGCAAAAGTGCCAAAAACACTTAAAAACACATAAAATCGCAACTTAACACGTAATTTCTAGCATATGACTATGATTTTATTTTCTAACCACTTCAACACAATAATATATACCAAATAGTGTTGTGTGCCAAGTTCCGTGCAAAATAAACCAACTTGGGCTACTTTCTGCGCAAAAGTGCAAAAAACGCTTAAAAACGCATAAAATCGCAACTTAACACGTAATTTCTAGCATATGACTATGATTCTCAATTCTAACCACTTCAACACAATATTATTTCCCAAATAGTATTGTGTGCCAAGTTTCGTGCAAAACAAACAGAGTTTGAGCTACTTTATGCGCAAAAGTGCCAAAAACGCTTAAAAACGCATAAAATCGCAACTTAACACGTAATTTCTAGCATATGACTATGATTTTCAAATATAACCACTTCAAAACAATAATATATAGTAAATAGTGTTGTGTGCCAAGTTTCCTGCAAAACAAACAAAGTGTGAGTTACTTGATGCGCAAAAGTGTCAAAAACACTAAAAAAAACTCATAAAATCGCAACTTAACACGTAATTTCTTGCATACGACTATGATTTTCAATTCCAACCACTTCAACACAATAATATATACCAAATAGTATTGTGTGCCAAGTTTCGTGCAAAACAAACCAAGTTTGAGCTATTTTATGCCAAAAAGTGCCATTAACAGTTAAAAACGCATAAAATCGCAGCTTAACACGTGATTTCTAGCATATGACTATGATTTTTAATTCTAACCACTTCAACACAATAATATATTCCAAATATTGTTATGTGCCAAGTTTTGTGCAAAACAAACCAAGTTTGAGTTACTTTATGCGCTAAAGTGTAAAAAATGCTTAAAAACTCATAAAATCGCAACTTAACACGTAATTTCTTGCGTATGACTGTGATTTTAAATTCTAACCACTTCAACACAATAATATATACCAAATAGTGTTGTGTGCTAAGTTTCGTGCAAAACAAACTAAGTTTGAGCTACTTTATGCGCAAAAGTGCCAAAAAAGCTTAAAAACTCATAAAATCGCAACTTAACACGTAATTTCTAGCATATGACTTTGATTTTCAATTCTAACCACTTCAAAACAATAATATATACCAAATAGTGTTGTGTGCCAAGTTTTGTGCAAAAAAAATCAAGTTTGATCTACTTTATGCGCAAAAGTGCAAAAAAGGCTTAAAAACGCATAAAATCGTAACTTAACACGTAATTTCTTGCGTATGATTGTGATTTTAAATTCTAACCACTTCAACACAATAATATATACCAAATAGTGTTGTGTGCTAAGTTTCGTGCAAAACAAACTAAGTTTCAGCTACTTTATGCGCAAAAGTGCCAAAAAAGCTTAAAAAACTCATAAAATCGCAACTTAACACGTAATTTCTAGCATATGACTTTGATTTCAATTCTAACCACTTCAATACAATAATATATACCAAATAGTGTTGTGTGCCAAGTTTTGTGCAAAAAAAATCAAGTTTGATCTACTTTATGCGCAAAAGTGCAAAAAACGCTTAAAAACGCATAAAATCGCAACTTAACACGTAATTTTTAGCATATGACTATGATTCTCAATTCTAACCACTTCAACACAATATTATATCCCAAATAGTATTGTGTGCCAAGTTTCGTGCAAAACAAACCAAGTTTGAGCTACTTTATACGCAAAAGTGTCAAAAACACTTAAAAACTCATAAAATCGCAACTTAACAATTAATTTCTTGTATATGACTATGATTTTCAATTCTAATTACTTCAACATAATAGTATATACCAAATAGTATTGTGTGCCATGTTTCGTGCAAAACAAACCAAGTTTGAGCTACTTTATGCGCAAAAGTGCCAAAAACACTTAAAAACACATAAAATCGCAACTTAACACGTAATTTCTAGCATATGACTATGATTTTATTTTCTAACCACTTCAACACAATAATATATACCAAATAGTGTTGTGTGCCAAGTTCCGTGCAAAATAAACCAACTTGGGCTACTTTCTGCGCAAAAGTGCAAAAAAACGCTTAAAAACGCATAAAATCGCAACTTAACACGTAATTTCTAGCATATGACTATGATTCTCAATTCTAACCACTTCAACACAATATTATTTCCCAAATAGTATTGTGTGCCAAGTTTCGTGCAAAACAAACAGAGTTTGAGCTACTTTATGCGCAAAAGTGCCAAAAAACGCTTAAAAACGCATAAAATCGCAACTTAACACGTAATTTCTAGCATATGACTATGATTTTCAAATATAACCACTTCAAAACAATAATATATAGTAAATAGTGTTGTGTGCCAAGTTTCCTGCAAAACAAACAAAGTGTGAGTTACTTGATGCGCAAAAGTGTCAAAAACACTAAAAAAAACTCATAAAATCGCAACTTAACACGTAATTTCTTGCATACGACTATGATTTTCAATTCCAACCACTTCAACACAATAATATATACCAAATAGTATTGTGTGCCAAGTTTCGTGCAAAACAAACCAAGTTTGAGCTATTTTATGCCAAAAAGTGCCATTAACAGTTAAAAACGCATAAAATCGCAGCTTAACACGTGATTTCTAGCATATGACTATGATTTTTAATTCTAACCACTTCAACACAATAATATATTCCAAATATTGTTATGTGCCAAGTTTTGTGCAAAACAAACCAAGTTTGAGTTACTTTATGCGCTAAAGTGTAAAAAATGCTTAAAAACTCATAAAATCGCAACTTAACACGTAATTTCTTGCGTATGACTGTGATTTTAAATTCTAACCACTTCACACAATAATATATACCAAATAGTGTTGTGTGCTAAGTTTCGTGCAAAACAAACTAAGTTTGAGCTACTTTATGCGCAAAAGTGCCAAAAAAAGCTTAAAAACTCATAAAATCGCAACTTAACACGTAATTTCTAGCATATGACTTTGATTTTCAATTCTAACCACTTCAAAACAATAATATATACCAAATAGTGTTGTGTGCCAAGTTTTGTGCAAAAAAAATCAAGTTTGATCTACTTTATGCGCAAAAGTGCAAAAAAGGCTTAAAAACGCATAAAATCGTAACTTAACACGTAATTTCTTGCGTATGATTGTGATTTTAAATTCTAACCACTTCAACACAATAATATATACCAAATAGTGTTGTGTGCTAAGTTTCGTGCAAAACAAACTAAGTTTCAGCTACTTTATGCGCAAAAGTGCCAAAAAAGCTTAAAAACTCATAAAATCGCAACTTAACACGTAATTTCTTGCATACGACTATGATTTTCAATTCCAACCACTTCAACACAATAATATATACCAAATAGTATTGTGTGCCAAGTTTCGTGCAAAACAAACCAAGTTTGAGCTATTTTATGCCAAAAAGTGCCATTAACAGTTAAAAACGCATAAAATCGCAGCTTAACACGTGATTTCTAGCATATGACTATGATTTTTAATTCTAACCACTTCAACACAATAATATATTCCAAATATTGTTATGTGCCAAGTTTTGTGCAAAACAAACCAAGTTTGAGTTACTTTATGCGCTAAAGTGTAAAAAATGCTTAAAAACTCATAAAATCGCAACTTAACACGTAATTTCTTGCGTATGACTGTGATTTTAAATTCTAACCACTTCAACACAATAATATATACCAAATAGTGTTGTGTGCTAAGTTTCGTGCAAAACAAACTAAGTTTGAGCTACTTTATGCGCAAAAGTGCCAAAAAAGCTTAAAAACTCATAAAATCGCAACTTAACACGTAATTTCTAGCATATGACTTTGATTTTCAATTCTAACCACTTCAAAACAATAATATATACCAAATAGTGTTGTGTGCCAAGTTTTGTGCAAAAAAAATCAAGTTTGATCTACTTTATGCGCAAAAGTGCAAAAAAGGCTTAAAAACGCATAAAATCGTAACTTAACACGTAATTTCTTGCGTATGATTGTGATTTTAAATTCTAACCACTTCAACACAATAATATATACCAAATAGTGTTGTGTGCTAAGTTTCGTGCAAAACAAACTAAGTTTCAGCTACTTTATGCGCAAAAGTGCCAAAAAAGCTTAAAAACTCATAAAATCGCAACTTAACACGTAATTTCTAGCATATGACTTTGATTTTCAATTCTAACCACTTCAATACAATAATATATACCAAATAGTGTTGTGTGCCAAGTTTTGTGCAAAAAAAATCAAGTTTGATCTACTTTATGCGCAAAAGTGCAAAAAACGCTTAAAAACGCATAAAATCGCAACTTAACACGTAATTTTTAGCATATGACTATGATTCTCAATTCTAACCACTTCAACACAATATTATATCCCAAATAGTATTGTGTGCCAAGTTTCGTGCAAAACAAACCAAGTTTGAGCTACTTTATACGCAAAAGTGTCAAAAACACTTAAAAACTCATAAAATCGCAACTTAACAATTAATTTCTTGTATATGACTATGATTTTCAATTCTAATTACTTCAACATAATAGTATATACCAAATAGTATTGTGTGCCATGTTTCGTGCAAAACAAACCAAGTTTGAGCTACTTTATGCGCAAAAGTGCCAAAAACACTTAAAAACACATAAAATCGCAACTTAACACGTAATTTCTAGCATATGACTATGATTTTATTTTCTAACCACTTCAACACAATAATATATACCAAATAGTGTTGTGTGCCAAGTTCCGTGCAAAATAAACCAATTTGGGCTAATTTCTGCGCAAAAGTGCAAAAAAACGCTTAAAAACGCATAAAATCGCAACTTAACACGTAATTTCTAGCATATGACTAAGATTCTCCATTCTAACCACTTCAACACAATATTATTTCCCAAATAGTATTGTGTGCCAAGTTTCGTGCAAAACAAACAGAGTTTGAGCTACTTTATGCGCAAAAGTGCCAAAAACGCATAAAATCGCAACTTAACACGTTATTTCTAGCATATGAATATGATTTTCAAATATAACCACTTCAAAACAATAATATATAGTAAATAGTGTTGTGTGCCAAGTTTCCTGTAAAACAAACAAAGTGTGAGTTACTTGATGCGCAAAAGTGTCAAAAACACTAAAAAACTCATAAAATCGCAACTTAACACGTAATTTCTTGCATACGACTATGATTTTCAATTCCAACCACTTCAACACAATAATATATACCAAGTAGTATTGTGTGCCAAGTTTCGTGCAAAACAAACCAAGTTTGAGCTATTTTATGCCAAAAAGTGCCAAAAACGTTTAAAAACGCATAAAATCGCAACTTAACACGTAATTTCTAGCATATGACTATGATTTTTAAATCTAACCACTTCAACACAATAATATATTCCAAATATTGTTGTGCGCCAAGTTTCGTGCAAAACAAACCAAGTTTGAGTTACTTTATGCGCTAAAGTGTAAAAAAATGCTTAAAAACTCATAAAATCGCAACTTAACACGTAATTTCTTGCGTATGACTGTGATTTTAAATTCTAACCACTTCAACACAATAATATATACCAAATAGTGTTGTGTGCTAAGTTTCGTGCAAAACAAACTAAGTTTGAGCTACTTTATGCGCAAAAGTGCCAAAAAAGCTTAAAAACTCATAAAATCGCAACTTAACACGTAATTTCTAGCATATGACTTTGATTATCAATTCTAACCACTTCAAAACAATAATATATACCAAATAGTGTTGTGTGCCAAGTTTTGTGCAAAAAAAATCAAGTTTGATCTACTTTATGCGCAAAAGTGCAAAAAACGCTTAAAAACGCATAAAATCGCAACTTAACACGTAATTTCTAGCATATGACTATGATTCTCAATTCTAACCACTTCAACACAATATTATATCCCAAATAGTATTGTGTGCCAAGTTTCGTGCAAAACAAACCAAGTTTCAGCTACTTTATGCGCAAAAGTGCCAAAAACGCTTAAAAACGCATAAAATCGCATGTTAACACGTAATTTCTAGCATATGAATATGATTTTAAAATCTAACCACTTCAACACAACAATATATACCAAATAGTGTTGTGTGCCAAGTTTCATGCAAAACAAACCAAGTTTGAGTTACTTTATACGCAAAAGTGTCAAAAACACTTAAAAACTCATAAAATCGCAACTTAACACTTAATTTCTTGTATATGACTATGATTTTCAATTCTAATTACTTCAACATAATAGTATATACCAAATAGTATTGTGTGCCATGTTTCGTGCAAAACAAACCAAGTTTGAGCTACTTTATGCACAAAAGTGCCAAAAAAGCTAAAAAGCTCATAAAATCGCAACTTAACACGTAATTTCTAGCATATGACTTTGATTTTCAATTCTAACCACTTCAACACAATAATATGTACCAAATATTGTTGTGTGCCAAGTTTCGTGCAAAATAAACCAAGTTTGAGCTACTTTATGTGCAAAAGTGCAAAAAACGCTTAAAAACGCATAAAATCGCAACTTAACACGTAATTTCTAACATATGACTATGATTCTCAATTCTAACCACTTCAACACAATATTATATCCCAAATAGTATTGTGAGCCAAGTTTCGTGCAAAACAAACCAAGTTTGAGCTACTTTATGCACAAAAGTGCCAAAAACACTTAAAAACACATAAAATCGCAACTTAACATGTAATTTCTAGCATATGACTATGATTTTATTTTCTAACCACTTCAACACAATAATATATACCAAATAGTGTTGTGTGCCAAGTTCCGTGCAAAATAAACCAACTTGGGCTACTTTCTGCGCAAAAGTGCAAAAAACGCTTAAAAACGCATAAAATCGCAACTTAACACGTAATTTCTAGCATATAACTATGATTCTCAATTCTAACCACTTCAACACAATATTATATCCCAAATAGTATTGTGTGCCAAGTGTCGTGCAAAACAAACCAAGTTTGAGCTACTTTATGCGCAAAAGTGCCAAAAACACTTTAAAACGCATAAAATCGCATGTTAACACGTAATTTCTAGCATATGAATATGATTTTCAAATCTAACTACTTCAACACAACAATATATACCAAATAGTGTTGTGTGCCAAGTTTCATGCAAAACAAACCAAGTTTGAGTTACTTTATACGCAAAAGTGTCAAAAACACTTAAAAACTCATAAAATCGAAACTTAACACTTAATTTCTTGTATATGACTATCATTTTCAATTCTAACCACTTCAACATAATAGTATATACCAAATAGTATTGTGTGCCATGTTTCGTACAAAACAAACCAAGTTTGAGCTACTTTATGCGCAAAAGTGCCAAAAAAGCACAAAAAAACTCATAATATCGCAACTTAACACGTAATTTTTAGCATATGACTTTGATTTTCAATTCTAACCACTTCAACATAATAATATATACCAAATATTGTTGTGTGCCAAGTTTCGTGCAAAATAAACCAAGTTTGAGCTACTTTATGTGCAAAAGTGCCAAAAACGCTTAAAAACGCATAAAATCGCAACTTAACACGTAATTTCTAGCATGTGACTATGATTCTCAATTCTAACCACTTCAACACAATATTATATCCCAAATAGTATTGTGAGCCAAGTTTCGTGCAAAACAAACCAAGTTTGAGCTACTTTATGCGCAAAAGTGCCAAAAACACTTAAAAACACATAAAATCGCAACTTAACACGTAATTTCTAGCATATGACTATGATTTTATTTTCTAACCACTTCAACACAATAATATATACCAAATAGTGTTGTGTGCCAAGTTCCGTGCAAAAATAAACCAATTTGGGCTAATTTCTGCGCAAAAGTGCAAAAAAACGCTTAAAAAACGCATAAAATCGCAACTTAACACGTAATTTCTAGCATATGACTAAGATTCTCCATTCTAACCACTTCAACACAATATTATTTCCCAAATAGTATTGTGTGCCAAGTTTCGTGCAAAACAAACAGAGTTTGAGCTACTTTATGCGCAAAAGTGCCAAAAACGCATAAAATCGCAACTTAACACGTTATTTCTAGCATATGAATATGATTTTCAAATATAACCACTTCAAAACAATAATATATAGTAAATAGTGTTGTGTGCCAAGTTTCCTGTAAAACAAACAAAGTGTGAGTTACTTGATGCGCAAAAAGTGTCAAAAACACTAAAAAACTCATAAAATCGCAACTTAACACGTAATTTCTTGCATACGACTATGATTTTCAATTCCAACCACTTCAACACAATAATATATACCAAATAGTATTGTGTGCCAAGTTTCGTGCAAAACAAACCAAGTTTGAGCTATTTTATGCCAAAAAGTGCCAAAAACGTTTAAAAAACGCATAAAATCGCAACTTAACACGTAATTTCTAGCATATGACTATGATTTTTAAATCTAACCACTTCAACACAATAATATATTCCAAATATTGTTGTGCGCCAAGTTTCGTGCAAAACAAACCAAGTTTGAGTTACTTTCTGCGCTAAAGTGTAAAAAATGCTTAAAAAACTCATAAAATCGCAACTTAACACGTAATTTCTTGCGTATGACTGTGATTTTAAATTCTAACCACTTCAACACAATAATATATACCAAATAGTGTTGTGTGCTAAGTTTCGTGCAAAACAAACTAAGTTTGAGCTACTTTATGCGCAAAAGTGCCAAAAAAGCTTAAAAACTCATAAAATCGCAACTTAACACGTAATTTCTAGCATATGACTTTGATTATCAATTCTAACCACTTCAAAACAATAATATATACCAAATAGTGTTGTGTGCCAAGTTTTGTGCAAAAAAAATCAAGTTTGATCTACTTTATGCGCAAAAGTGCAAAAAAACGCTTAAAAAACGCATAAAATCGCAACTTAACACGTAATTTCTAGCATATGACTATGATTCTCAATTCTAACCACTTCAACACAATATTATATCCCAAATAGTATTGTGTGCCAAGTTTCGTGCAAAACAAACCAAGTTTCAGCTACTTTATGCGCAAAAGTGCCAAAAACGCTTAAAAACGCATAAAATCGCATGTTAACACGTAATTTCTAGCATATGAATATGATTTTAAAATCTAACCACTTCAACACAACAATATATACCAAATAGTGTTGTGTGCCAAGTTTCATGCAAAACAAACCAAGTTTGAGTTACTTTATACGCAAAAGTGTCAAAAACACTTAAAAACTCATAAAATCGCAACTTAACACTTAATTTCTTGTATATGACTATGATTTTCAATTCTAATTACTTCAACATAATAGTATATACCAAATAGTATTGTGTGCCATGTTTCGTGCAAAACAAACCAAGTTTGAGCTACTTTATGCACAAAAGTGCCAAAAAAGCTAAAAAGCTCATAAAATCGCAACTTAACACGTAATTTCTAGCATATGACTTTGATTTTCAATTCTAACCACTTCAACACAATAATATATACCAAATATTGTTGTGTGCCAAGTTTCGTGCAAAATAAACCAAGTTTGAGCTACTTTATGTGCAAAAGTGCCAAAAACGCTTAAAAAACGCATAAAATCGCAACTTAACACGTAATTTCTAGCATATGACTATGATTCTCAATTCTAACCACTTCAACACAATATTATATCCCAAATAGTATTGTGAGCCAAGTTTCGTGCAAAACAAACCAAGTTTGAGCTACTTTATGCACAAAAGTGCCAAAAACACTTAAAAACACATAAAATCGCAACTTAACATGTAATTTCTAGCATATGACTATGATTTTATTTTCTAACCACTTCAACACAATAATATATACCAAATAGTGTTGTGTGCCAAGTTCCCGTGCAAAATAAACCAACTTGGGCTACTTTCTGCGCAAAAGTGCAAAAAAACGCTTAAAAAACGCATAAAATCGCAACTTAACACGTAATTTCTAGCATATAACTATGATTCTCAATTCTAACCACTTCAACACAATATTATATCCCAAATAGTATTGTGTGCCAAGTGTCGTGCAAAACAAACCAAGTTTGAGCTACTTTATGCGCAAAAGTGCCAAAAACGCTTAAAAACGCATAAAATCGCATGTTAACACGTAATTTCTAGCATATGAATATGATTTTCAAATCTAACTACTTCAACACAACAATATATACCAAATAGTGTTGTGTGCCAAGTTTCATGCAAAACAAACCAAGTTTGAGTTACTTTATACGCAAAAGTGTCAAAAACACTTAAAAACTCATAAAATCGAAACTTAACACTTAATTTCTTGTATATGACTATCATTTTCAATTCTAACCACTTCAACATAATAGTATATACCAAATAGTATTGTGTGCCATGTTTCGTACAAAACAAACCAAGTTTGAGCTACTTTATGCGCAAAAGTGCCAAAAAAGCTAAAAAAACTCATAATATCGCAACTTAACACGTAATTTTTAGCATATGACTTTGATTTTCAATTCTAACCACTTCAACATAATAATATATACCAAATATTGTTGTGTGCCAAGTTTCGTGCAAAATAAACCAAGTTTGAGCTACTTTATGTGCAAAAGTGCCAAAAACGCTTAAAAACGCATAAAATCGCAACTTAACACGTAATTTCTAGCATGTGACTATGATTCTCAATTCTAACCACTTCAACACAATATTATATCCCAAATAGTATTGTGAGCCAAGTTTCGAGCAAAACAAACCAAGTTTGAGCTACTTTATGCGCAAAAGTGCCAAAAACACTTAAAAACACATAAAATCGCAACTTAACACGTAATTTCTAGCATATGACTATGATTTTATTTTCTAACCACTTCAACACAATAATATATACCAAATAGTGTTGTGTGCCAAGTTCCGTGCAAAATAAACCAACTTGGGCTACTTTCTGCGCAAAAGTGCAAAAAACGCTTAAAAACGCATAAAATCGCAACTTAACACGTAATTTCTAGCATATGACTATGATTCTCAATTCTAACCACTTCAACACAATATTATTTCCCAAATAGTATTGTGTGCCAAGTTTCGTGCAAAACAAACAGAGTTTGAGCTACTTTATGCGCAAAAGTGCCAAAAACGCTTAAAAACGCATAAAATCGCATCTTAACACGTAATTTCTAGCATATGACTATGATTTTCAAATATAACCACTTCAAAACAATAATATATAGTAAATAGTGTTGTGTGCCAAGTTTCCTGCAAAACAAACAAAGTGTGAGTTACTTGATGCGCAAAAGTGTCAAAAACACTAAAAAAACTCATAAAATCGCAACTTAACACGTAATTTCTTGCATACGACTATGATTTTCAATTCCAACCACTTCAACACAATAATATATACCAAATAGTATTGTGTGCCAAGTTTCGTGCAAAACAAACCAAGTTTGAGCTATTTTATGCCAAAAAGTGCCAAAAACAGTTAAAAACGCATAAAATCGCAACTTAACACGTAATTTCTAGCATATGACTATGATTTTTAATTCTAACCACTTCAACACAATAATATATTCCAAATATTGTTATGTGCCAAGTTTTGTGCAAAACAAACCAAGTTTGAGTTACTTTATGCGCTAAAGTGTAAAAAATGCTTAAAAACTCATAAAAATCGCAACTTAACACGTAATTTCTTGCGTATGACTGTGATTTTAAATTCTAACCACTTCAACACAATAATATATACCAAATAGTGTTGTGTGCTAAGTTTCGTGCAAAACAAACTAAGTTTGAGCTACTTTATGCGCAAAAGTGCCAAAAAAGCTTAAAAACTCATAAAATCGCAACTTAACACGTAATTTCTAGCATATGACTTTGATTTTCAATTCTAACCACTTCAAAACAATAATATATACCAAATAGTGTTGTGTGCCAAGTTTTGTGCAAAAAAAATCAAGTTTGATCTACTTTATGCGCAAAAGTGCAAAAAAGGCTTAAAAACGCATAAAATCGTAACTTAACACGTAATTTCTTGCGTATGATTGTGATTTTAAATTCTAACCACTTCAACACAATAATATATACCAAATAGTGTTGTGTGCTAAGTTTCGTGCAAAAGAAACTAAGTTTCAGCTACTTTATGCGCAAAAGTGCCAAAAAAGCTTAAAAACTCATAAAATCGCAACTTAACACGTAATTTCTAGCATATGACTTTGATTTTCAATTCTAACCACTTCAATACAATAATATATACCAAATAGTGTTGCGTGCCAAGTTTTGTGCAAAAAAAATCAAGTTTGATCTACTTTATGCGCAAAAGTGCAAAAAACGCTTAAAAACACATAAAATCGCAACTTAACACGTAATTTTTAGCATATGACTATGATTCTCAATTCTAACCACTTCAACACAATATTATATCCCAAATAGTATTGTGTGCCAAGTTTCGTGCAAAACAAACCAAGTTTGAGCTACTTTATACGCAAAAGTGTCAAAAACACTTAAAAACTCATAAAATCGCAACTTAACAATTAATTTCTTGTATATGACTATGATTTTCAATTCTAATTACTTCAACATAATAGTATATACCAAATAGTATTGTGTGCCATGTTTCGTGCAAAACAAACCAAGTTTGAGCTACTTTATGCGCAAAAGTGCCAAAAAAGCTAAAAAAAACTCATAAAACCGCAACTTAACACGTAATTTCTAGCATATGACTTTTATTTTCAATTCTAACCACTTCAACACAATAATATATACCAAATATTGTTGTGTGCCAAGTTTCGTGCAAAATAAACCAAGTTTGAGCTACTTTATGTGCAAAAGTGCCAAAAACGCTTAAAAACGCATAAAATCGCAACTTAAAACGTAATTTCTAGCATATGACTATGATTCTCAATTTTAACCACTTCAACACAATATTATATCCCAAATAGTATTGTGAGCCAAGTTTCGTGCAAAACAAACCAAGTTTGAGCTACTTTATGCGCAAAAGTGCCAAAAACACTTAAAAACACATAAAATCGCAACTTAACACGTAATTTCTAGCATATGACTATGATTTTATTTTCTAACCACTTCAACACAATAATATATACCAAATAGTGTTGTGTGCCAAGTTCCGTGCAAAATAAACCAACTTGGGCTACTTTCTGCGCAAAAGTGCAAAAAACGCTTAAAAACGCATAAAATCGCAACTTAACACGTAATTTCTAGCATATGACTATGATTCTCCATTCTAACCACTTCAACACAATATTATTTCCCAAATAGTATTGTGTGCCAAGTTTCGTGCAAAACAAACAGAGTTTGAGCTACTTTATGCGCAAAAGTGCCAAAAACGCTTAAAAACGCATAAAATCGCAACTTAACACGTTATTTCTAGCATATTACTATGATTTTCAAATATAACCACTTCAAAACAATAATATATAGTAAATAGTGTTGTGTGCCATGTTTCCTGTAAAACAAACAAAGTGTGAGTTACTTGATGCGCAAAAGTGTCAAAAACACTAAAAAACTCATAAAATCGCAACTTAACACGTAATTTCTTGCATACGACTATGATTTTCAATTCCAACCACTTCAACACAATAATATATACCAAATAGTATTGTGTGCCAAGTTTCGTGCAAAACAAACCAAGTTTGAGTTACTTTATGCGCTAAAGTGTAAAAAATGCTTTAAAACTCATAAAATCGCAACTTAACACGTAATTTCTAGCATATGACTATGATTTTTAATTCTAACCACTTCAACACAATAATATATTCCAAATATTGTTGTGCGCCAAGTTTCGTGCAAAACAAACCAAGTTTGAGTTACTTTATGCGCTAAAGTGTAAAAAATGCTTAAAAACTCATAAAATCGCAACTTAACACGTAATTTCTTGCGTATGACTGTGATTTTAAATTCTAACCACTTCAACACAATAATATATACCAAATAGTGTTGTGTGCTAAGTTTCGTGCAAAACAAACTAAATTTGAGCTACTTTATGCGCAAAAGTGCCAAAAAAAAGCTTAAAAACTCATAAAATCGCAACTTAACACGTAATTTCTAGCATATGACTTTGATTTCAATTCTAACCACTTCAAAACAATAATATATACCAAATAGTGTTGTGTGCCAAGTTTTGTGCAAAAAAAATCAAGTTTGATCTACTTTATGCGCAAAAGTGCAAAAAAACGCTTAAAAAACGCATAAAATCGCAACTTAACACGTAATTTCTAGCATATGACTATGATTCTCAATTCTAACCACTTCAACACAATATTATATCCCAAATAGTATTGTGTGCCAAGTTTCGTGCAAAACTAACCAAGTTTGAGCTACTTTATGCGCAAAAGTGCCAAAAAACGCTTAAAAACGCATAAAATCGCATGTTAACACGTAATTTCTAGCATATGAATATGATTTTCAAATCTAACCACTTCAACACAACAATATATACCAAATAGTGTTGTGTGCCAAGTTTCATGCAAAACAAACCAAGTTTGAGTTACTTTATACGCAAAAGTGTCAAAAACACTTAAAAACTCATAAAATCGCAACTTAACACGTAATTTCTTGCGTATGACTATGATTTTCAATTCAAACAACTTCAACATAATAGTATATACCAAATAGTATTGTGTGCCATGTTTCGTGCAAAACAAAACAAGTTTGAGCTACTTTATGCGCAAAAGTGCCAAAAAAGCTTAAAAAACTCATATAATCGCAACTTAACACGTAATTTCTAGCATATGACTTTGATTTTTCAATTCTTACCACTTCAACACAATAATATATACCAAATATTGTTGTGTGCCAAGTTTCGTGCAAAATAAAAAAAGTTTGAGCTACTTTATGTGCAAAAGTGCCAAAAACGCTTAAAAACGCATAAAATCGCAACTTAACACGTAATTTCTAGCATATGACTATGATTCTCAATTCTAACCACTTCAACACAATATTATATCCCAAATAGTATTGTGAGCCAAGTTTCGTGCAAAACAAACCAAGTTTTAACTAATTTATGCGCAAAAGTGCCAAAAACACTTAAAAACACATAAAATCGCAACTTAACACGTAATTTCTAGCATATGACTATGATTTTATTTTCTAACCACTTCAACACAATAATATATACCAAATAGTGTTGTGTGCCAACTTCCGTGCAAAATAAACCAACTTGGGCTACTATCTGCGCAATAGTGCAAAAAACGCTTAAAAACGCATAAAATCGCAACTTAACACGTAATTTCTAGCATATGACTATGATTCTCAATTCTAACCACTTCAACACAATATTATTTCCCAAATAGTATTGTGTGCCAAGTTTCGTGCAAAACAAACAGAGTTTGAGCTACTTTATGCGCAAAAGTGCCAAAAACGCTTAAAAACGCATAAAATCGCAACTTAACACGTAATTTCTAGCATATGACTATGATTTTCAAATATAACCACTTCAAAACAATAATATATAGTAAATAGTGTTGTGTGCCAAGTTTCCTGTAAAACAAACAAAGTGTGAGTTACTTGGTGCGCAAAAGTGTCAAAAAACACTAAAAAACTCATAAAATCGCAACTTAACACGTAATTTCTTGCATACGACTATGATTTTCAATTCCAACCACTTCAACACAATAATATATACCAAATAGTATTGTGTGCCAAGTTTCGTGCAAAACAAACCAAGTTTGAGCTATTTTATGCCAAAAAGTGCCAAAAACGTTTAAAAACGCATAAAATCGCAACTTAACACGTAATTTCTAGCATATGACAATGATTTTTAATT
>NC_080062.1:16237633-16262842 GCF_026212465.1 Amaranthus tricolor | reverse complement strand
ATATATACCAAATAGTGTTGTGTTACAAGTTTCGTGCAAAACAAACCAAGTTTCAGCTACTTTATGCACAAAAGGGCCAAAAACGTTTTAAAACGCATAAAATCGCAACTTAACACGTAATTTCTAGCATATGACTATGATTTTTAATTCTAACCACTTCAACACAATAATATATTCCAAATATTGTTGTGTGCCAAGTTTCGTGCAAAACAAACCAAGTATGAGTTACTTTATGCGCTAAAGTGTAAAAAATGATTAAAAACTCATAAAATCGCAACTTCACACGTAATTTCTTGCATATGACTATGATTTAAAATTCTATCACTTCAACACAATAATATATACCAAATAGTGTTGTGTACTAAGTTTCGTGCAAAACAAACCAAGTTTGAGTTACTTTATACGCAAAAGTGTCAAAAACACTTAAAAAGTCATAAAATCGCAACTTAACACGTAATTTCTTGCATATGACTATGATTTTCAATTCTAACCACTTCAACAAAATAATATATACCAAATAGTGTTGTGTGCCAAGTTTCGTGCAAAACAAACCAAGTTTGAGCTACTTTATGCGCAAAAGTGCCAAAAACGTTTAAAAACGCATAAAATCGCAACTTAACATGTAATTTCTAGCATATGACTATGATTTTCATTTCTAACCACTTCAACACAATAATATATACCAAATATTGTTGTGTGCCAAGTTTCGTGGAAAATAAACCAAGTTTGAGCTAATTTATGTGCAAAAGTGCCAAAAACGCTTAAAAACGCATAAAATCGCAACTTAACACGTAATTTCTAGCATATGACTATGATTCTCAATTCTAACCACTTCAACACAATATTATATCCCAAATAGTATTGTGAGCCAAGTTTCGTGCAAAACAAACCATGTTTGAGCTACTTTATGCGCAAAAGTGCCAAAAACACTTAAAAACACATAAAATCGCAACTTAACACGTAATTTCTAGCATATGACTATGATTTTATTTTCTAACCACTTCAACACAATAATATATACCAAATAGTGTTGTGTGCCAAGTTTCGTGCAAAATAAACCAAGTTTGAGCTACTTTATGCGCAAAAGTGCAAAAAACACATAATATCGCAACTTAACACGTAATTTCTAGCATATGACTATGATTCTTAATTCTAACCACTTTAACACAATATTATATCCCAAATATTATTGTGTGCCAAGTTTCGTGCAAAACAAACAGAGTTGAGCTACTTATGCGCAAAAGTGCCAAAAACGCTTAAAAATGCATAAAATCGCAACTTAACACGTAATTTCTAGCATATGACTATGATTTTCAAATATAACCACTTCAAAACAATAATATATTATAAATAGTGTTGTGTGCCAAGTTTCATGTAAAACAAACAAAGTGTGAGTTACTTGATGCGCAAAAGTGTCAAAAAATGTTATAAAATTGCAACTTAACACGTAATTTCTTGCATACGACTATGATTTTAAATTCTAACCACTTCAACACATTAACATATACCAAATAGTGTTGTGTGCAAAGTTTCGTGCAAAAAAAACCAAGTTTGAGCTATTTTATCCCAAAAAGTGCCAAAAACGCTTAAAAACGCATAAAATCGCAACTTAACACGTAATTTCTAGCATATGACTATGATTCTCAATTCTAACCACTTTAACACAATATTATATCCCAAATAGTATTGTGTGCCAAGTTTCGTGCAAAACAAACAGAGTTTGAGCTACTTTATGCCAAAAAGTGCCAAAAACGCTTAAAACGCATAAAATCGCAACTTAACACGTAATTTCTAGCATATGACTATGATTTTAAAATCTAAGCACTTCAACACAATAATATATACCAAATAGTGTTGTGTGCCAGGTCTCGTGCAAAAAAAAAAAACCAAGTTTGAGCTATTTTGTGCGCAAAAGTACCAAAAACGCGTAAAAACGCATAAAATCAAAACATAACACGTAATTTGAAGCATATGAATATGATTTTAAATTCTAACCACTTCAAAACAATAAAATATTCCAAATATTGTTGTGTGCCAAGTTTCGTGCAAAACAAACCAAGTTTGAGCTATTTTATGCCAAAAAGTGCCAAAAACGTTTAAAAACGCATAAAATCGCAACTTAACACGTAATTTCTAGCATATGACTATGATTTTTAATTCTAACCACTTCAACACAATAATATATTCCAAATATTGTTGTGTGCCAAGTTTCGTGCAAAACAAACCAAGCTTGAGTTACTTTATGCGCTAAAGTGTAAAAAAATGCTTAAAAACTCATAAAATCGCAACTTAACACGTAATTTCTTGCGTATGACTGTGATTTTAAATTCTAACCACTTCAACACAATAATATATACCAAATAGTGTTGTGTGCTAAGTTTCGTGCAAAACAAACTAAGTTTGAGCTACTTTATGCGCAAAAGTGCCAAAAAAGCTTAAAAACTCATAAAATCGCAACTTAACACGTAATTTCTAGCATATGACTTTGATTTTCAATTCTAACCACTTCAAAACAATAATATATACCAAATAGTGTTGTGTGCCAAGTTTTGTGCAAAAAAAATCAAGTTTGATCTACTTTATGCGCAAAAGTGCAAAAAAGGCTTAAAAACGCATAAAATCGTAACTTAACACGTAATTTCTTGCGTATGATTGTGATTTTAAATTCTAACCACTTCAACACAATAATATATACCAAATAGTGTTGTGTGCTAAGTTTCGTGCAAAACAAACTAAGTTTCAGCTACTTTATGCGCTAAAGTTTAAAAAATGCTTAAAAACTCATAAAATCGCAACTTAACACGTAATTTCTAGCATATGACTTTGATTTTCAATTCTAACCACTTCAAAACAATAATATATACCAAATAGTGTTGTGTGCCAAGTTTCGTGCAAAATAAACCAAGTTTGATCTACTTTATGCGCAAAAGTGCAAAAAAACGCTTAAAAACGCATAAAATAGCAACTTAACACGTAATTTCTAGCATATGACTATGATTCTCAATTGTAACCACTTCAACACAATATTATATCCCGAATAGTATTGTGTGCCAAGTTTCGTGCAAAACAAACAGAGTTTGAGCTACTTTATGCGCAAAAGTGCCAAAAACGCTTAAAAACGCATAAAATCGCAACTTAACACGTAATTTCTAGCATATGAATATGATTTTCAAATATAACCACTTCAAAAAAATAATATATATTAAATAGTGTTGTGTGCCAAGTTTCATGTAAAACAAACAAAGTGTGAGTTACTTGATGCGCAAAAGTTTCAAAAACACTAAAAAACTCATAAAATCGCAACTTAACACGTAATTTCTTGCATACGACTATGATTTTAAATTCTAACCACTTCAACACAATAATATATACCAAATAGTGTTGTGTGCCAAGTTTCGTGCAAAACAAACCAAGTTTGAGCTATTTTATGCCAAAAAGTGCCAAAAACGTTTAAAAACGCATAAAATCGCAACTTAACACGTAATTTCTAGCATATGACTATGATTTTTAATTCGATCCACTTTAACACAATAATATATTCCAAATATTGTTGTGTGCCAAGTTTCGTGCAAAATAAACCAAGTTTGAGCTATTTTATGCCAAAAAGTGCCAAAAACGCTTAAAACGCATAAAATCGCAACTTAACACGTAATTTCTAGCATATGACTATGATTTTAAAATCAAACCACTTCAACACAATAATATATACCAAATAGTGTTGTGTGCCACGTCTCGTGCAAAAAAAACCAAGTTTGAGCTATTTTGTGCGCAAAAGTGCCAAAAACGCGTAAAAACGCATAAAATCAAAACATAACACGTAATTTGTAGCATATGAGTATGATTTTAAATTCTAACCACTTCAAAACAATAATATATTCCAAATATTGTTGTGTGCCAAGTTTCGTGCAAAACAAACCAAGTTTGAGCTATTTTATGCCAAAAAGTGCCAAAAACGTTTAAAAACGCATAAAATCGCAACTTAACACGTAATTTCTAGCATATGACTATGATTTTTAATTCTAACCACTTCAACACAATAATATATTCCAAATATTGTTGTGTGCCAAGTTTCGTGCAAAACAAACCAAGTTTTAGTTAATTTATGCGCTAAAGTGTAAAAAATGCTTAAAAACTCATAAAATCGCAACTTAACACGTAATTTCTTGCATATGACTATGATTTTAAATTCTAACCACTTCAACACAATAATATATACCAAATAGTGTTGTGTGCTAAATTTCGTGCAAAACAAACTAAGTTTGAGCTACTTTATGCGCAACAGTGCCGAAAAGAGCTTAAAAACTCATAAAATCGCAACTTAACACGTAATTTCTAGCATATGACTTTGATTTTCAATTCTAACCACTTCAAAACAATAATATATACGAAATAGTGTTGTGTGCCAAGTTTCGTGCAAAATAAACCAAGTTTGATCTACTTTATGCGCAAAAGTGCAAAAAACGCTTAAAAACGCATAAAATAGCAACTTAACACGTAATTTCTAGCATATGACTATGATTCTCAATTCTAACCACTTCAACACAATATTATATCCCGAATAGTATTTGTGCCAAGTTTCGTGCAAAACAAACCAAGTTTGAGCTACTTTATGCGCAAAAGTGCCAAAAAACGCTTAAAAACGCATAAAATCGCATGTTAACACGTAATTTCTAGCATATGAATATGATTTTCAAATCTAACCACTTCAACACAATAATATATACCAAATAGTGTTGTGTGCCAAGTTTCATGCAAAACAAACCAAGTTTGAGTTACTTTATACGCAAAAGTGTCAAAAACACTTAAAAACTCATAAAATCGCAACTTAACACGTAATTTCTTGCATATGACTATGATTTTCAATTCTAACCACTTCAACACAATAATATATATCAAATAGTGTTGTGTGCCAAGTTTCGTGCAAAACAAACCAACTTTGAGTTACTTTATGCGCTAAAGTGTAAAAAATGCTTAAAAACTCATAAAATCGCAACTTAACACGTAATTTCTAACATATGACTATGATTCTCAATTCTAACCACTTCAACACAATATTATATCCCAAATAGTATTGTGAGCCAAGTTTCGTGCAAAACAAACCAAGTTTGAGCTACTTTATGCGCAAAAGCGCCAAAAACACTTAAAAACACATGAAATCGCAACTTAACATGTAATTTCTAGCATATGACTATGATTTTATTTTCTAACCACTTCAACACAATAATATATACCAAATAGTGCTGTGTGCCAAGTTTCGTGCAAAATAAACCAAGTTTGAGCTACTTTATGCGCAAAAGTGCAAAAAACGCTTAAAAACGCATAAAATCGCAACTTAACACGTAATTTCTAGCATATGACTATTGTTCTCAATTCTAACCACTTCAACGCAATATTATATCCCAAATAGTATTGTGTGCCAAGTTTCGTGCAAAACAAAAAGAGTTTGAGCTACTTTATGCGCAAAAGTGCCAAAAACGCTTAAAAACACATAAAATCGCAACTTAACACAAAATTTCTAGCATATGACTATGATTTTCAAATATAACCACTTCAAAACAATAATATATAGTAAATAGTGTTGTGTGCCAAGTTTCATGTAAAACAAACAAAGTGTGAGTTACTTGATGCGCAAAAGTTTCAAAAACACTAAAAAACTCATAAAATCGCAACTTAACACGTAATTTCTTGCATACGACTATGATTTTAAATTCTAACCACTTCAACACAATAATATATACCAAATAGTGTTGTGTGCCAAGTTTCGTGCAAAACAAACCAAGTTTGAGCTATTTTATGCCAAAAAGTGCCAAAAACGTTTAAAAACGCATAAAATCGCAACTTAACACGTAATTTCTAGCATATGACTATGATTTTTAATTCGAACCACTTTAACACAATAATATATTCCAAATATTGTTGTGTGCCAAGTTTCGTGCAAAATAAACCAAGTTTGAGCTATTTTATTCCAAAAAGTGCCAAAAACGCTTAAAACGCATAAAATCGCAACTTAACACGTAATTTCTAGCATATGACTATGATTTTAAAATCTAACCACTTCAACACAATAATATATACCAAATAGTGTTGTGTGCCAGGTCTCGTGCAAAAAAAAACCAAGTTTGAGCTATTTTGTGCGCAAAAGTGCCAAAAACGCGTAAAAACGCATAAAATCAAAACATAACACGTAATTTGTAGCATATGAATATGATTTTAAATTCTAACCACTTCAAAACAATAATATATTCCAAATATTGTTGTGTGCCAAGTTTCGTGCAAAACAAACCAAGTTTGAGCTATTTTATGCCAAAAAGTGCCAAAAACGTTTAAAAACGCATAAAATCGCAACTTAACACGTAATTTCTAGCATATGACTATGATTTTTAATTCTAACCACTTCAACACAATAATATATTCCAAATATTTTTGTGTGCCAAGTTTCGTGCAAAACAAACCAAGTTTTAGTTAATTTATGCGCTAAAGTGTAAAAAATGCTTAAAAACTCATAAAATCGCAACTTAACACGTAATTTCTTGCATATGACTATGATTTTAAATTCTAACCACTTCAACACAATAATATATACCAAATAGTGTTGTGTGCTAAATTTCGTGCAAAACAAACTAAGTTTGAGCTACTTTATGCGCAATAGTGCCGAAAAAAGCTTAAAAACTCATAAAATCGCAACTTAACACGTAATTTCTAGCATATGACTATGATTCTCAATTCTAACCACTTCAACACAATATTATATCCCAAATAGTATTGTGAGCCAAGTTTCGTGCAAAACAAACCAAGTTTGAGCTACTTTATGCGCAAAAGTGCCAAAAACACTTAAAAACACATGAAATCGCAACTTAACACGTAATTTCTAGCATATGACTATGATTTTATTTTCTAACCACTTCAACACAATAATATATACCAAATAGTGTTGTGTGCCAAGTTTCGTGCAAAATAAACCAAGTTTGAGCTACTTTATGCGCAAAAGTGCAAAAAAACGCTTAAAAACGCATAAAATCGCAACTTAACACGTAATTTCTAGCATATGACTATGATTCTCAATTCTAACCACTTCAACGCAATATTATATCCCAAATAGTATTGTGTGCCAAGTTTCGTGCAAAACAAACAGAGTTTGAGCTACTTTATGCGCAAAAGTGCCAAAAACGCTTAAAATCATATAAAATCGCAACTTAACACAAAATTTCTAGCATATGACTATGATTTTCAAATATAACCACTTCAAAACAATAATATATAGTAAATAGTGTTGTGTGCCAAGTTTCATGTAAAAGAAACAAAGTGTGAGTTACTTGATGCGCAAAAGTTTCAAAAACACTAAAAAACTCATAAAATCGCAACTTAACACGTAATTTCTTTCATACGACTATGATTTTAAATTCTAACCACTTCAACACAATAATATATACCAAATAGTGTTGTGTGCCAAGTTTCGTGCAAAACAAACCAAGTTTGAGCTATTTTATGCCAAAAAGTGCCAAAAACGTTTAAAAACGCATAAAATCGTAACTTAACACGTAATTTCTAGCATATGACTATGATTTTTAATTCGAACCACTTTAACACAATAATATATTCCAAATATTGTTGTGTGCCAAGTTTCGTGCAAAATAAACCAAGTTTGAGCTATTTTATGCCAAAAAGTGCCAAAAACGCTTAAAACGCATAAAATCGCAACTTAACACGTAATTTCTAGCATATGACTATGATTTTAAAATCTAACCACTTCAACACAATAATATATACCAAATAGTGTTGTGTGCCAGGTCTCGTGCAAAAAAAAACCAAGTTTGAGCTATTTTGTGCGCAAAAGTGCCAAAAACGCGTAAAAAACACATAAAATCAAAACATAACACGTAATTTGTAGCATATGAATATGATTTTAAATTCTAACCACTTCAAAACAATAATATATTCCAAATATTGTTGTGTGCCAAATTTCGTGCAAAACAAACCAAGTTTGAGCTATTTTATGCCAAAAAGTGCCAAAAAACGTTTAAAAACGCATAAAAATCGCAACTTAACACGTAATTTCTAGCATATGACTATGATTTTTAATTCTAACCACTTCAACACAATAATATATTCCAAATATTGTTGTGTGCCAAGTTTCGTGCAAAACAAACCAAGTTTGAGATACTTTATGCGCTAAAGTGTAAAAAATGCTTAAAAACTCATAAAATCGCAACTTAACACGTAATTTCTTGCATATGACTATGATTTTAAATTCTAACCACTTCAACACAATAATATATATCAAATAGTGTTGTGTGCTAAATTTCGTGCAAAACAAACTAAGTTTGAGCTACTTTATGCGCAACAGTGCCAAAAAAAGCTTAAAAACTCATAAAATCGCAATTTAACACGTAATTTCTAGCATATGACTTTGATTTTCAATTCTAACCACTTCAAAACAATAATATATACCAAATAGTGTTGTGTGCCAAGTTTCGTGCAAAATAAACCAAGTTTGATCTACTTTATGCGCAAAAGTGCAAAAAAACGCTTAAAAACGCATAAAATAGCAACTTAACACGTAATTTCTAGCATATGACTATGATTCTCAATTCTAACCACTTCAACACAATATTATATCCCGAATAGTATTTGTGCCAAGTTTCGTGCAAAACAAACCAAGTTTGAGCTACTTTATGCGCAAAAGTGCCAAAAACGCTTAAAAACGCATAAAATCGCATGTTAACACGTAATTTCTAGCATATGAATATGATTTTCAAATCTAACCACTTCAACACAATAATATATACCAAATAGTGTTGTGTGCCAAGTTTCATGCAAAACAAACCAAGTTTGAGTTACTTTATACGCAAAAGTGTCAAAAACACTTAAAAACTCATAAAATCGCAACTTAACACGTAATTTCTTGCATATGACTATGATTTTCAATTCTAACCACTTCAACACAATAATATATATCAAATAGTGTTGTGTGCCAAGTTTCGTGCAAAACAAACCAACTTTGAGTTACTTTATGCGCTAAAGTGTAAAAAATGCTTAAAAACTCATAAAATCGCAACTTAACACGTAATTTCTAACATATGACTATGATTCTCAATTCTAACCACTTCAACACAATATTATATCCCAAATAGTATTGTGAGCCAAGTTTCGTGCAAAACAAACCAAGTTTGAGCTACTTTATGCGCAAAAGCGCCAAAAACACTTAAAAACACATGAAATCGCAACTTAACATGTAATTTCTAGCATATGACTATGATTTTATTTTCTAACCACTTCAACACAATAATATATACCAAATAGTGCTGTGTGCCAAGTTTCGTGCAAAATAAACCAAGTTTGAGCTACTTTATGCGCAAAAGTGCAAAAAACGCTTAAAAACGCATAAAATCGCAACTTAACACGTAATTTCTAGCATATGACTATTGTTCTCAATTCTAACCACTTCAACGCAATATTATATCCCAAATAGTATTGTGTGCCAAGTTTCGTGCAAAACAAAAAGAGTTTGAGCTACTTTATGCGCAAAAGTGCCAAAAACGCTTAAAAACACATAAAATCGCAACTTAACACAAAATTTCTAGCATATGACTATGATTTTCAAATATAACCACTTCAAAACAATAATATATAGTAAATAGTGTTGTGTGCCAAGTTTCATGTAAAACAAACAAAGTGTGAGTTACTTGATGCGCAAAAGTTTCAAAAACACTAAAAAACTCATAAAATCGCAACTTAACACGTAATTTCTTGCATACGACTATGATTTTAAATTCTAACCACTTCAACACAATAATATATACCAAATAGTGTTGTGTGCCAAGTTTCGTGCAAAACAAACCAAGTTTGAGCTATTTTATGCCAAAAAGTGCCAAAAACGTTTAAAAACGCATAAAATCGCAACTTAACACGTAATTTCTAGCATATGACTATGATTTTTAATTCGAACCACTTTAACACAATAATATATTCCAAATATTGTTGTGTGCCAAGTTTCGTGCAAAATAAACCAAGTTTGAGCTATTTTATTCCAAAAAGTGCCAAAAACGCTTAAAACGCATAAAATCGCAACTTAACACGTAATTTCTAGCATATGACTATGATTTTAAAATCTAACCACTTCAACACAATAATATATACCAAATAGTGTTGTGTGCCAGGTCTCGTGCAAAAAAAAACCAAGTTTGAGCTATTTTGTGCGCAAAAGTGCCAAAAACGCGTAAAAACGCATAAAATCAAAACATAACACGTAATTTGTAGCATATGAATATGATTTTAAATTCTAACCACTTCAAAACAATAATATATTCCAAATATTGTTGTGTGCCAAGTTTCGTGCAAAACAAACCAAGTTTGAGCTATTTTATGCCAAAAAGTGCCAAAAACGTTTAAAAACGCATAAAATCGCAACTTAACACGTAATTTCTAGCATATGACTATGATTTTTAATTCTAACCACTTCAACACAATAATATATTCCAAATATTTTTGTGTGCCAAGTTTCGTGCAAAACAAACCAAGTTTTAGTTAATTTATGCGCTAAAGTGTAAAAAATGCTTAAAAACTCATAAAATCGCAACTTAACACGTAATTTCTTGCATATGACTATGATTTTAAATTCTAACCACTTCAACACAATAATATATACCAAATAGTGTTGTGTGCTAAATTTCGTGCAAAACAAACTAAGTTTGAGCTACTTTATGCGCAATAGTGCCGAAAAAAGCTTAAAAACTCATAAAATCGCAACTTAACACGTAATTTCTAGCATATGACTATGATTCTCAATTCTAACCACTTCAACACAATATTATATCCCAAATAGTATTGTGAGCCAAGTTTCGTGCAAAACAAACCAAGTTTGAGCTACTTTATGCGCAAAAGTGCCAAAAACACTTAAAAACACATGAAATCGCAACTTAACACGTAATTTCTAGCATATGACTATGATTTTATTTTCTAACCACTTCAACACAATAATATATACCAAATAGTGTTGTGTGCCAAGTTTCGTGCAAAATAAACCAAGTTTGAGCTACTTTATGCGCAAAAGTGCAAAAAACGCTTAAAAACGCATAAAATCGCAACTTAACACGTAATTTCTAGCATATGACTATGATTCTCAATTCTAACCACTTCAACGCAATATTATATCCCAAATAGTATTGTGTGCCAAGTTTCGTGCAAAACAAACAGAGTTTGAGCTACTTTATGCGCAAAAGTGCCAAAAACGCTTAAAATCATATAAAATCGCAACTTAACACAAAATTTCTAGCATATGACTATGATTTTCAAATATAACCACTTCAAAACAATAATATATAGTAAATAGTGTTGTGTGCCAAGTTTCATGTAAAAGAAACAAAGTGTGAGTTACTTGATGCGCAAAAGTTTCAAAAACACTAAAAAACTCATAAAATCGCAACTTAACACGTAATTTCTTTCATACGACTATGATTTTAAATTCTAACCACTTCAACACAATAATATATACCAAATAGTGTTGTGTGCCAAGTTTCGTGCAAAACAAACCAAGTTTGAGCTATTTTATGCCAAAAAGTGCCAAAAACGTTTAAAAACGCATAAAATCGTAACTTAACACGTAATTTCTAGCATATGACTATGATTTTTAATTCGAACCACTTTAACACAATAATATATTCCAAATATTGTTGTGTGCCAAGTTTCGTGCAAAATAAACCAAGTTTGAGCTATTTTATGCCAAAAAGTGCCAAAAACGCTTAAAACGCATAAAATCGCAACTTAACACGTAATTTCTAGCATATGACTATGATTTTAAAATCTAACCACTTCAACACAATAATATATACCAAATAGTGTTGTGTGCCAGGTCTCGTGCAAAAAAAACCAAGTTTGAGCTATTTTGTGCGCAAAAGTGCCAAAAACGCGTAAAAACACATAAAATCAAAACATAACACGTAATTTGTAGCATATGAATATGATTTTAAATTCTAACCACTTCAAAACAATAATATATTCCAAATATTGTTGTGTGCCAAATTTCGTGCAAAACAAACCAAGTTTGAGCTATTTTATGCCAAAAAGTGCCAAAAACGTTTAAAAACGCATAAAATCGCAACTTAACACGTAATTTCTAGCATATGACTATGATTTTTAATTCTAACCACTTCAACACAATAATATATTCCAAATATTGTTGTGTGCCAAGTTTCGTGCAAAACAAACCAAGTTTGAGATACTTTATGCGCTAAAGTGTAAAAAATGCTTAAAAACTCATAAAATCGCAACTTAACACGTAATTTCTTGCATATGACTATGATTTTAAATTCTAACCACTTCAACACAATAATATATATCAAATAGTGTTGTGTGCTAAATTTCGTGCAAAACAAACTAAGTTTGAGCTACTTTATGCGCAACAGTGCCAAAAAAAGCTTAAAAACTCATAAAATCGCAATTTAACACGTAATTTCTAGCATATGACTTTGATTTTCAATTCTAACCACTTCAAAACAATAATATATACCAAATAGTGTTGTGTGCCAAGTTTCGTGCAAAATAAACCAAGTTTGATCTACTTTATGCGCAAAAGTGCAAAAAACGCTTTAAAACGCATAAAATAGCAACTTAACACGTAATTTCTAGCATATGACTATGATTCTAAATTATAACCACTTCAACACAATATTATATCCCGAATAGTATTGTGTGCCAAGTTTCGTGCAAAACAAACCAAGTTTGAGCTACTTTATGCGCAAAAGTGCCAAAAACGCTTAAAAACGCATAAAACCGCATGTTAACACGTAATTTCTAGCATATGAATATGATTTTCAAATCTAACCACTTCAACACAATAATATATACCAAATAGTGTTGTGTGCCAAGTTTCATGCAAAACAAACCAAGTTTGAGTTACTTTATACGCAAAAGTGTCAAAAACACTTAAAAACTCATAAAATCGCAACTTAACACGTAATTTCTTGCATATGACTATGATTTTCAATTCTAACCACTTCAACACAATAATATATATCAAATAGTGTTGTGTGCCAAGTTTCGTGCAAAACAAACCAAGTTTGAGTTACATTATGCGCTAAAGTGTAAAAAATGCTTAAAAACTCACAAAATCGCAACTTAACACGTAATTTCTAGCATATGACTATGATTCTCAATTCTAACCACTTCAACACAATATTATATCCCAAATAGTATTGTGAGCCAAGTTTCGTGCAAAACAAACCAAGTTTGAGCTACTTTATGCGCAAAAGTGCCAAAAACACTTAAAAACACATGAAATCGCAACTTAACACGTAATTTCTAGCATATGACTATGATTTTATTTTCTAACCACTTCAACACAATAATATATACCAAATAGTGTTGTGTGCCAAGTTTCGTGCAAAATAAACCAAGTTTGAGCTACTTTATGCGCAAAAGTGCAAAAAACGCTTAAAAACGCATAAAATCGCAACTTAACACGTAATTTTTAGCATATGACTATGATTCTCAATTCTAACCACTTCAACACAATATTATATCCCAAATCGTATTGTGTGCCAAGTTTCGTGCAAAACCAACAGAGTTTGAGCTACTTTATGCGCAAAAGTGCCAAAAACGCTTAAAAACACATAAAATCGCAACTTAACACAAAATTTCTAGCATATGACCATGATTTTCAAATATAACCACTTCAAAACAATAATATATAGTAAATAGTGTTGTGTGCCAAGTTTCATGTAAAACAAACAAAGTGTGAGTTACTTGATGCGCAAAAGTTTCAAAAACACTAAAAAACTCATAAAATCGCAACTTAACACGTAATTTCTTGCATACGACTATGATTTTTAATTCTAACCACTTCAACACAATAATATATACCAAATAGTGTTGTGTGCCAAGTTTCGTGCATAACAAACCAAGTTTGAGCTATTTTATGCCAAAAAGTGCCAAAAACGTTTAAAAACGCATAAAATCGCAACTTAACACGTAATTTCTAGCATACGACTATGATTTTTAATTCGAACCACTTTAACACAATAATATATTCCAAATATTGTTGTGTGCCAAGTTTCGTGCAAAACAAATCAAGTTTGAGCTATTTTATGCCAAAAAGTGCCAAAAACGCTTAAAACGCATAAAATCGCAACTTAACACGTAATTTCTAGCATATGACTATGATTTTAAAATCTAACCACTTCAACACAATAATATATACCAAATAGTGTTGTGTGCCAGGTCTCGTGCAAAAAAAAACCAAGTTTGAGCTATTTTGTGCGCAAAAGTGCCAAAAAACGCGTAAAAACGCATAAAATCAAAACATAACACGTAATTTGTTGCATATGAATATGATTTTAAATTCTAACCACTTCAAAACAATAATATATTCCAAATATTGTTGTGTGCCAAATTTCGTGCAAAACAAACCAAGTTTGAGCTATTTTATGCCAAAAAGTGCCAAAAACGTTTAAAAACGCATAAAATCGCAACTTAACACGTAATTTCAAGCATATGACTATGATTTTTAATTCTAACCACTTCAACACAATAATATATTCCAAATATTGTTGTGTGCCAAGTTTCGTGCAAAACAAACCAAGTTTGAGATACTTTATGCGCTAAAGTGTAAAAAATGCTTAAAAACTCATAAAATCGCAACTTAACACGTAATTTCTTGCATATGACTATGATTTTAAATTCTAACCACTTCAACACAATAATATATACCAAATAGTGTTGTGTGCTAAATTTCGTGCAAAACAAACTAAGTTTGAGCTACTTTATGCGCAACAGTGCCAAAAAAAGCTTAAAAACTCATAAAATCGCAACTTAACACGTAATTTCTAGCATATGACTTTGATTTTCAATTCTAACCACTTCAAAACAATAATATATACCAAATAGTGTTGTGTGCCAAGTTTCGTGCAAAATAAACCAAGTTTGATCTACTTTATGCGCAAAAGTGCAAAAAACGCTTTAAAACGCATAAAATAGCAACTTAACACGTAATTTCTAGCATATGACTATGATTCTCAATTCTAACCACTTCAAAACAATATTATATCCCAAATAGTATTGTGTGCCAAGTTTCGTGCAAAACAAACCAAGTTTGAGCTACTTTATGCGCAAAAGTGCCAAAAACGCTTAAAAACGCATAAAATCGCATGTTAACACGTAATTTCTAGCATATGAATATGATTTTAAAATCTAACCACTTCAACACAATAATATATACCAAATAGTGTTGTGTGCCAAGTTTCATGCAAAACAAACCAAGTTTGAGTTACTTTATACGCAAAAGTGTCAAAAACACTTAAAAACTCATAAAATCGCAACTTAACACGTAATTTCTTGCATATGACTATGATTTTTCAATTCTAACCACTTCAACACAATAATATATATCAAATAGTGTTGTGTGCCATGTTTCGTGCAAAACAAACCAAGTTTGAGCTACTTTATGCGCAAAAGTGCCAAAAACGTTTAAAAACGCATAAAATCGCAACTTAACACGTAATTTCTAGCATATGACTATGGTTTTCATTTCTAACCACTTCAACACAATAATATATACCAAATATTGTTGTGTGCCAAGTTTCGTGCAAAATAAACCAAGTTTGAGGTACTTTATGTGCAAAAGTGACAAAAACGCTTAAAAACGCATAAAATCGCAACTTAACACGTAATTTCTAGCATATGACTATGATTCTCAATTCTAACCACTTCAACACAATATTATTTCCCAAATAGTGTTGTGAGCCAAGTTTCGTGCAAAACAAACCAAGTTTGAGCTACTTTATGCGCAAAAGTGCCAAAAACATTTAAAAACACATGAAATCGCAACTTAACACGTAATTTCTAGCATATGACTATGATTTTATTTTCTAACCACTTCAACACAATAATATATACCAAATAGTGTTGTGTGCCAAGTTTCGTGCAAAATAAACCAAGTTTGAGCTACTTTATGCGCAAAAGTGCAAAAAACGCTTAAAAACGCATAAAATCGCAACTTAACACGTAATTTCTAGCATATGACTATGATTCTCAATTCTAACCACTTCAACACAATATTATATCCCAAATAGTATTGTGTGCCAAGTTTCGTGCAAAACAAACAGAGTTTGAGCTACTTTATGCGCAAAAGTGCCAAAAACGCTTAAAAACGCATAAAATCGCAACTTAACACGTAATTTCTAGCATATGACTATGATTTTCAAATATAACCACTTCAAAACAATAATATATTGTAAATAGTGTTGTGTGCCAAGTTTCATGTAAAACAAACAAAGTGTGAGTTACTTGATGCGCAAAAGTGTCAAAAACACTAAAAAACTCATAAAATCTCAACTTAACACGTAATTTCTTGCATACGACTATGATTTTCAATTCCAACCACTTCAACACAATAATATATACCAAATAGTATTGTGTGCCAAGTTTCATGCAAAACAAACCAAGTTTGAGCTATTTTATGCCAAAAAGTGCCAAAAACGTTTAAAAACGCATAAAATCGCAACTTAACACGTAATTTCTAGCATATGACTATGATTTTTAATTCTAACCACTTTAACACAATAATATATTCCAAATATTGTTGTGTGCCAAGTTTCATGCAAAACAAACCAAGTTTGAGTTATTTTATGCGCTAAAGTGTAAAAAAATGCTTAAAAACTCACAAAATCACAACTTAACACGTAATTTCTTGCATATGACTATGATTATAAATTCTAACCACTTCAACACAATAATATATACCAAATAGTGTTGTGTGCTAAATTTCGTGCAAAACAAACTAAGTTTGAGCTACTTTATGCGCAACAGTGCCAAAAAAAGCTTAAAAACTCATAAAATCGCAACTTAACACGTAATTTCTAGCATATGACTTTGATTTTCAATTCTAACCACTTCAAAACAATAATATATACCAAATAGTGTTGTGTGCCAAGTTTCGTGCAAAATAAACCAAGTTTGATGTACTTTATGCGCAAAAGTGCAAAAAACGCTTAAAAACGCATAAAATCGCAACTTAACACGTAATTTCTAACATATGACTATGATTCTCAATTCTAACCACTTCAACACAATATTATATCCCAAATAGTATTGTGTGCCAAGTTTCGTGCAAAACAAACCAAGTTTGAGAGCTACTTTATGCGCAAAAGTGCCAAAAACGCTTAAAAACGCATAAAATCGCATGTTAACACGTAATTTCTAGCATATGAATATGATTTTCAAATCTAACCACTTCAACACAATAATATATACCAAATAGTGTTGTGTGCCAAGTTTCATGCAAAACAAACCAAGTTTGAGTTACTTAATACGCAAAAGTGTCAAAAACACTTAAAAACTCATAAAATCGCAACTTAACACGTAATTTCTTGCATATGACTACGATTTTTAATTCTAACCACTTCAACACAATAATATATACCAAATAGTGTTGTGTGCCAAGTTTCGTGCATAACAAACCAAGTTTGAGCTATTTTATGCCAAAAAGTGCCAAAAAAGTTTAAAAACGCATAAATCGCAACTTAACACGTAATTTCTAGCATACGACTATGATTTTTAATTCGAACCACTTTAACACAATAATATATTCCAAATATTGTTGTGTGCCAAGTTTCGTGCAAAACAAACCAAGTTTGAGCTATTTTATGCCAAAAAGTGCCAAAAACGCTTAAAACGCATAAAATCGCAACTTAACACGTAATTTCTAGCATATGACTATGATTTTAAAATCTAACCACTTCAACACAATAATATATACCAAATAGTGTTGTGTGCCAGGTCTCGTGCAAAAAAAACCAAGTTTGAGCTATTTTGTGCGCAAAAGTGCCAAAAACGCGTAAAAACGCATAAAAATCAAAACATAACACGTAATTTGTTGCATATGAATATGATTTTAAATTCTAACCACTTCAAAACAATAATATATTCCAAATATTGTTGTGTGCCAAATTTCGTGCAAAACAAACCAAGTTTGAGCTATTTTATGCCAAAAAGTGCCAAAAAACGTTTAAAAACGCATAAAATCGCAACTTAACACGTAATTTCAAGCATATGACTATGATTTTTAATTCTAACCACTTCAACACAATAATATATTCCAAATATTGTTGTGTGCCAAGTTTCGTGCAAAACAAACCAAGTTTGAGATACTTTATGCGCTAAAGTGTAAAAAATGCTTAAAAACTCATAAAATCGCAACTTAACACGTAATTTCTTGCATATGACTATGATTTTAAATTCTAACCACTTCAACACAATAATATATACCAAATAGTGTTGTGTGCTAAATTTCGTGCAAAACAAACTAAGTTTGAGCTACTTTATGCGCAACAGTGCCAAAAAAAGCTTAAAAACTCATAAAATCGCAACTTAACACGTAATTTCTAGCATATGACTTTGATTTTCAATTCTAACCACTTCAAAACAATAATATATACCAAATAGTGTTGTTGTGCCAAGTTTCGTGCAAAATAAACCAAGTTTGATCTACTTTATGCGCAAAAGTGCAAAAAACGCTTTAAAACGCATAAAATAGCAACTTAACACGTAATTTCTAGCATATGACTATGATTCTCAATTCTAACCACTTCAAAACAATATTATATCCCAAATAGTATTGTGTGCCAAGTTTCGTGCAAAACAAACCAAGTTTGAGCTACTTTATGCGCAAAAGTGCCAAAAACGCTTAAAAACGCATAAAATCGCATGTTAACACGTAATTTCTAGCATATGAATATGATTTTCAAATCTAACCACTTCAACACAATAATATATACCAAATAGTGTTGTGTGCCAAGTTTCATGCAAAACAAACCAAGTTTGAGTTACTTTATACGCAAAAGTGTCAAAAACACTTAAAAACTCATAAAATCGCAACTTAACACGTAATTTCTTGCATATGACTATGATTTTCAATTCTAACCACTTCAACACAATAATATATATCAAATAGTGTTGTGTGCCATGTTTCGTGCAAAACAAACCAAGTTTGAGCTACTTTATGCGCAAAAGTGCCAAAAAACGTTTAAAAACGCATAAAATCGCAACTTAACACGTAATTTCTAGCATATGACTATGGTTTTCATTTCTAACCACGTTCAACACAATTATATATACCAAATATTGTTGTGTGCCAAGTTTCGTGCAAAATAAACCAAGTTTGAGGTACTTTATGTGCAAAAGTGACAAAAACGCTTAAAAACGCATAAAATCGCAACTTAACACGTAATTTCTAGCATATGACTATGATTCTCAATTCTAACCACTTCAACACAATATTATATCCCAAATAGTGTTGTGAGCCAAGTTTCGTGCAAAACAAACCAAGTTTGAGCTACTTTATGCGCAAAAGTGCCAAAAACATTTAAAAAACACATGAAATCGCAACTTAACACGTAATTTCTAGCATATGACTATGATTTTATTTTCTAACCACTTCAACACAATAATATATACCAAATAGTGTTGTGTGCCAAGTTTCGTGCAAAATAAACCAAGTTTGAGCTACTTTATGCGCAAAAGTGCAAAAAACGCTTAAAAACGCATAAAATCGCAACTTAACACGTAATTTCTAGCATATGACTATGATTCTCAATTCTAACCACTTCAACACAATATTATATCCCAAATAGTATTGTGTGCCAAGTTTCGTGCAAAACAACAGAGTTTGAGCTACTTTATGCGCAAAAGTGCCAAAAACGCTTAAAAACGCATAAAATCGCAACTTAACACGTAATTTTCTAGCATATGACTATGATTTTCAAATATAACCACTTCAAAACAATAATATATTGTAAATAGTGTTGTGTGCCAAGTTTCATGTAAAACAAACAAAGTGTGAGTTACTTGATGCGCAAAAGTGTCAAAAACACTAAAAAACTCATAAAATCTCAACTTAACACGTAATTTCTTGCATACGACTATGATTTTCAATTCCAACCACTTCAACACAATAATATATACCAAATAGTATTGTGTGCCAAGTTTCATGCAAAACAAACCAAGTTTGAGCTATTTTATGCCAAAAAGTGCCAAAAACGTTTAAAAACGCATAAAATCGCAACTTAACACGTAATTTCTAGCATATGACTATGATTTTTAATTCTAACCACTTTAACACAATAATATATTCCAAATATTGTTGTGTGCCAAGTTTCGTGCAAAACAAACCAAGTTTGAGTTATTTTATGCGCTAAAGTGTAAAAAATGCTTAAAAACTCACAAAATCACAACTTAACACGTAATTTCTTGCATATGACTATGATTATAAATTCTAACCACTTCAACACAATAATATATACCAAATAGTGTTGTGTGCTAAATTTCGTGCAAAACAAACTAAGTTTGAGCTACTTTATGCGCAACAGTGCCAAAAAAAGCTTAAAAACTCATAAAATCGCAACTTAACACGTAATTTCTAGCATATGACTTTGATTTTCAATTCTAACCACTTCAAAACAATAATATATACCAAATAGTGTTGTGTGCCAAGTTTCGTGCAAAATAAACCAAGTTTGATGTACTTTATGCGCAAAAGTGCAAAAAACGCTTAAAAACGCATAAAATCGCAACTTAACACGTAATTTCTAACATATGACTATGATTCTCAATTCTAACCACTTCAACACAATATTATATCCCAAATAGTATTGTGTGCCAAGTTTCGTGCAAAACAAACCAAGTTTGAGAGCTACTTTATGCGCAAAAGTGCCAAAAACGCTTAAAAACGCATAAAATCGCATGTTAACACGTAATTTCTAGCATATGAATATGATTTTCAAATCTAACCACTTCAACACAATAATATATACCAAATAGTGTTGTGTGCCAAGTTTCATGCAAAACAAACCAAGTTTGAGTTACTTAATACGCAAAAGTGTCAAAAACACTTAAAAACTCATAAAATCGCAACTTAACACGTAATTTCTTGCATATGACTACGATTTTTAATTCTAACCACTTCAACACAATAATATATACCAAATAGTGTTGTGTGCCAAGTTTCGTGCAAAACAAACCAAGTTTGAGCTACTTTATGTGCAAAAGTGACAAAAACGCTTAAAAACGCATAAAATCGCAACTTAACACGTAATTTCTAGCATATGAATATGATTTTCAAATCTAACCACTTCAACACAATAATATATACCAAATAGTGTTGTGTGCCAAGTTTCATGCAAAACAAACCAAGTTTGAGTTACTTTATACGCAAAAGTGTCAAAAACACTTAAAAACTCATAAAATCGCAACTTAACACGTAATTTCTTGCATATGACTATGATTTTCAATTCTAACTACTTCAACACAATAATATATATCAAATAGTGTTGTGTGCCATGTTTCGTGCAAAACAAACCAAGTTTGAGCTACTTTATGCGCAAAAGTGCCAAAAACGTTTAAAAACGCATAAAATTGCAACTTAACACGTAATTTCTAGCATATGACTATGATTTTTAATTCTAAACACTTTAACACAATAATATATTCCAAATATTGTTGTGTGCCAAGTTTCGTGCAAAACAAACCAAGTTTGAGTTATTTTATGCGCTAAAGTGTAAAAAATGCTTAAAAACTCACAAAATCACAACTTAACACGTAATTTTCTTGCATATGACTATGATTATAAATTCTAACCACTTCAACACAATAATATATACCAAATAGTGTTGTGTGCTAAATTTCGTGCAAAAACAAACTAAGTTTGAGCTACTTTATGCGCAACAGTGCCAAAAAAAGCTTAAAAACTCATAAAATCGCAACTTAAACACGTAATTTCTAGCATATGACTTTGATTTTCAATTCTAACCACTTCAAAACAATAATATATACCAAATAGTGTTGTGTGCCAAGTTTCGTGCAAAATAAACCAAGTTTGATGTACTTTATGCGCAAAAGTGCAAAAAACGCTTAAAAACGCATAAAATCGCAACTTAACACGTAATTTCTAACATATGACTATGATTCTCAATTCTAACCACTTCAACACAATATTATATCCCAAATAGTATTGTGTGCCAAGTTTCGTGCAAAACAAACCAAGTTTGAGAGCTACTTTAATGCGCAAAAAGTGCCAAAAACGCTTAAAAACGCATAAAATCGCATGTTAACACGTAATTTCTAGCATATGAATATGATTTTTCAAATCTAACCACTTCAACACAATAATATATACCAAATAGTGTTGTGTGCCAAGTTTCATGCAAAACAAACCAAGTTTGAGTTACTTAATACGCAAAAGTGTCAAAAACACTTAAAAACTCATAAAATCGCAACTTAACACGTAATTTCTTGCATATGACTACGATTTTTTAATTCTAACCACTTCAACACAATAATATATAACCAAATAGTGTTGTGTGCCAAGTTTCGTGCAAAACAAACCATGTTTGAGCTACTTTATGTGCAAAAGTGACAAAACGCTTAAAAACGCATAAAATCGCAACTTAACACGTAATTTCTAGCATATGAATATGATTTTCAAATCTAACCACTTCAAACACAATAATATATACCAAATAGTGTTGTGTGCCAAAGTTTCATGCAAAACAAACCAAGTTTGAGTTACTTTATACGCAAAAGTGTCAAAAACACTTAAAAACTCATAAAATCGCAACTTAACACGTTAATTTCGTTGCATATGACTATGATTTTCAATTCTAACTACTTCAACACAATAATATATATCAAATAGTGTTGTGTGCCATGTTTCGTGCAAAACAAACCAAGTTTGAGCTACTTTATGCGCAAAAGTGCCAAAAACGTTTAAAAACGCATAAAATCGCAACTTAACTCGTAATTTCTAGCATATGACTATGGTTTATCATTTCTAACCACTTTCAACACAATAATATATACCAAATATTGTTGTGTGCCAAGTTTCGTGCAAAATAAACCAAGTTTGAGCTACTTTATGTGCAAAAGTGACAAAAATTAAAAACGCATAAAATCGCAACTTAACACGTAATTTTCTAGCATATGACTATGATTCTCAATTCTAACCACTTCAACACAATATTATATCCCAAATAGTATTGTGAGCCAAGTTTCGTGCAAAACAAACCAAGTTTGAGCTACTTTATGCGCAAAAGTGCCAAAAACATTTAAAAAACACATGAAATCGCAACTTAACACGTAATTTCTAGCATATGACTATGATTTTATTTTCTAACCACTTCAACACAATAATATATACCAAATAGTGTTGTGTGCCAAGTTTCGTGCAAAATAAACCAAGTTTGAGCTACTTTATTGCGCAAAAGTGCAAAAAAACGCTTAAAAAACGCATAAAATCGCAACTTAACACGTAATTTCTAGCATATGACTATGATTCTCAATTCTAACCACTTCAACACAATATTATATCCCAAATAGTATTGTGTGCCAAGTTTCGTGCAAAACAAACAGAGTTTGAGCTACTTTATTGCGCAAAAGTGCCAAAAACGCTTTAAAAAACGCATAAAATTGCAACTTAAACACGTAATTTCTAGCATATGACTATGATTTTCAAATATAACCACTTCAAAACAATAATATATTGTACATAGTGTTGTGTGCCAAGTTTCATGTAAAACAAACAAAGTGTGAGTTACTTGATGCGCAAAAGTGTCAAAAACACTAAAAAACTCATAAAATCTCAACTTAACACGTAATTTCTTGCATACGACTATGATTTTCAATTCGAACCACTTCAACACAATAATATATACCAAATAGTATTGTGTGCCAAGTTTCATGCAAAACAAACCAAGTTTGAGCTATTTTATGCCAAAAAGTGCCAAAAAACGTTTAAAAAACGCATAAAATCGCAACTTAACCACGTATTTTCTAGCATATGACTATGATTTTTAATTCTAACCACTTTAACACAATAGTATATTCCAAATATTGTTGTGTGCCAAGTTTCGTGCAAAACAAACCAAGTTTGAGTTATTTTATGCGCTAAAGTGTAAAAAATGCTTAAAAACTCACAAAATCACAACTTAACACGTAATTTCTTGCATATGACTATGATTTTAAATTCTAACCACTTCAACACAATAATATATACCAAATAGTGTTGTGTGCTAAATTTCGTGCAAAAACAAAGTAAGTTTGAGCTACTTTATGCGCAACAGTGCCAAAAAAAAGCTTAAAAACTCATAAAATCGCAACTTAACACGTAATTTCTAGCATATGACTTTGATTTTCAATTCTAACCACTTCAAAACAATAATATATACCAAATAGTGTTGTGTGCCAAGTTTCGTGCAAAATAAACCAAGATTGATCTACTTTATGCGCAAAAGTGCAAAAAACGCTTAAAAACGCATAAAATCGCAACTTAACACGTAATTTCTAACATATGACTATGATTCTCAATTCTAACCATTTCAACACAATATTATATCCCAAATAGTATTGTGTGCCAAGTTTTGTGCAAAACAAACCAAGTTTGAGAGCTACTTTATGCGCAAAAGTGCCAAAAACGCTTAAAAACGCATAAAATCGCATGTTAACACGTAATTTCTAGCATATGAATATGATTTTCAAATCTAACCACTTCAACACAATAATATATACCAAATAGTGTTGTGTGCCAAGTTTCATGCAAAACAAACCAAGTTTGAGTTACTTAATACGCAAAAGTGTCAAAAACACTTAAAAACTCATAAAATCGCAACTTAACACGTAATTTCTTGCATATGACTATGATTTTTAATTCTAACCACTTCAACACAATAATATATACCAAATAGTGTTGTGTGCCAAGTTTCGTGCAAAACAAACCAAGTTTGAGCTACTTTATGTGCAAAAGTGACAAAAACGCTTAAAAACGCATAAAATCGCAACTTAACACGTAATTTCTAGCATATGAATATGATTTTCAAATCTAACCACTTCAACACAATAATATATACCAAATAGTGTTGTGTGCCAAGTTTCATGCAAAACAAACCAAGTTTGAGTTACTTTATACGCAAAAGTGTCAAAAAACACTTAAAAACTCATAAAATCGCAACTTAACAACGTAATTTCTTGCATATGACTATGATTTTCAATTCTAACCACTTCAACACAATAATATATATCAAATAGTGTTGTGTGCCATGTTTCGTGCAAAACAAACCAAGTTTGAGCTACTTTATGGGCAAAAGTGCCAAAAAACGTTTTAAAAACGCATAAAATCGCAACTTAACACGTAATTTCTAGCATATGACTATGGTTTTCATTTCTAACCAC